>NC_134879.1:22685701-22690701 GCF_041734735.1 Babylonia areolata
AAACAATGTAAACAGAAGACAACAACAAACAATGTAAACAGAAGACAATGACAAACAATGTAAACAGAAGACAATGACAAACAATGTACACAAAAGACAACAAAAAACAATGTAAATAGAAGACAATGTCAAACAATGTAAACAGAAGACAATGACAAACAATGCACAAGGAAGACAACAAAAAACAATGTAAATAGAAGACAATGTCAAACAATGTAAACAGAAGACAACAACAAACAATATAAACAGAAGACAATGACAAACAATGCACAAGGAAGACAACAGAAAACAATGTAAACAGAAGACAATGTCAAACAATGTAAACAGAAGACAACAACAAACAATGTAAACAGAAGACAACAGAAAACAATGTAAACAGAAGACAACAACAAACAATATAAACAGAAGACAACGTCAAACAATGTACACAAAAGACAACAGAAAACAATGTAAACAGAAGACAATGTCAAACAAAGTAAACAGAAGCCAACAACAAACAATATAAACAGAAGACAATGTCAAACAATGTACACAGAAGACAACAGAAAACAATCTAATCTGAAGACAATGGACACACACTCCCCCACACAGGTAAACAGGTTCACTGTTGCAGGCAAAACGACACAGTACAAAGGCAGACAACACAGGACACATACACATCAGCCAGAGAGAGTGACCAACCTTGTCATCCAGCAGGTGGTATGGCTTCAGCAGGGGATGGGACTTGCGGTCGTCGTCATAGTGACTGCCGTACATCCACCCCTCTTCAAGCTGTAAACAAAAAACAAAAAAAACAAAAAAACTCAACCATGCACAAATCCCCTGAAAACACACACACACACACATCTTTGAACTCAAATAGACTGTCATCATTATTACCATTATTATAACTATTATGTTATTATCATTGTTGTTGTTATTATCCTTATCATACACACATCTCTGAACTCAAATAGACTGTCATCATTATTACCATTATTATAACTATTATTTTATTATTATCATTGTTGTTATTATCCTTATCATTTAATCCTATCATTATCATAACCATCCTCATCTTTTTTTTCTTTTTAAATAGTAGTAATTATTATTGTCATCATCATTTACTCCTGTCATTATTATTATCAGCATCATCATTATAATCATCATCTACTGCTATCATTATCATCATCATAACAGCTGCTGTAGCGCTATTGTGATGTTCATTTTGCTGCTGCTGTTGTTGATGGTGATGTCGATGCTGCAGCACGTCTGTCCTCACCTTCTTCATGGCCCAGCAGTCATGGTAGTGCTCTCCAAACTTGTTGACCGCTGACTCCAGGGGCTGGTTCAGGTTCACTCTGCAGAGATCAAAACCACAAAGGCAGCAATGATCACTGCCAAGGAATTTGCCACCGTCACATTTTTCTTCTTCCTCTTTATCTTCTTTTTCTCCTTCGTTCGTGGGCTGCTACTCCCATGTTCGCTCGTATGTACATGAGTGGGCTTTTACGTGTATGACTGTTTTTACCCCCACCATGTAGGCAGCCATACTCCATTTTCGGGGGCGTGCATGCTGAGCATGTTGTTTCCATAACCCATCAAACGCCAACATGGACCAAAGGATCTTTCTGCATGCGTATTTGATCTGCTTGCTTATACACATGAAGAGGGTTCAGGCATAGGCAGGTCTGCACATTCGTTGACACAGGAGTTCAGAAAAATCTTCACACTTTACCCACCAGGCACTGATACTGAGATTCGAACCCAGGACCCTCAAACTGAAAGTCCAATGCTTTAACCACTCGGCTATTGTGCCCGTCGCCTCTTTATCTAAAATTTTTACGTTTTGTGCCTAGCGTTCGGTCTCTCACCAAAAATAGGCACTGTATTAATAACAATAACCATCATCATAACAAGAAGTATAATCTATTTACTGTTCTCTTCCTAGCGCAAATGTAACCCCTTGACAGGTGCTGACAATGGGCGCAACAGCAAAGTGGTTAAAGCGTTGGTCTTTCAATCTGAGGGTCCCAGGCTTGAATCTTGGTGACGGCGCCTGGTGGAGATTTTTCAGACCTGCCAGTGCCTGAACTCCCTTCAGGTGTATATGCAAGCAGAAGATCAAATACGCACATTAAAGATCCTGCAATCCATGTCAGCATTCGGTGGGTTATGGAAACAAGAACATACCCAGCATACACACACCCCGAAAGCAGAGTATGGCAGCCTACATGGCGGGGGTAAAAACGGTCATACACGTAAAAGCCCACTCGTGTACATACAAGTGAACGTGGGAGTTGCAGCCCATGAATGCAGAAGAAGAAGAAGAAGAAGAAGACTGGTACTGACAAGTGTACTTGTCAGTGAAGGGTGATCACCTCATTTATCTGACAGAGGGCAGACAGGACAGGATGTCAGTGATCATCCTTTATTAGGGCTTATTCCTCCTGGGACCGCTTTACTCTCATTCTGTAAAATCAATGACAGCACTGAAATGCAAACAAAAAGCAGCAAGCACACTTCAAATTCTCACCACACTGATCTCATTAGTTTCTGTTTCTCAAGGAGGTGTCACTGTGTTTGGAAAAGCCCATATATGCTACAACCCAGGCAGATGCCTGACCAGAAGCATACCCAACGTGCTTAATCAGGACTTGAGAGCATGCATATATATATATATATATATATATATCTGTATACCACCCTGTGGATTTCTTCTACAGAATTTCACCAGAAACTAAAACTGATCTGACTGCACCAAAGTTCAGAAGTCGAGGGGCTAAAAACACTGCTCATGAGCAAGCTACACACAGAACCTAAATCTCAACGGAAAGGGGGGTAGGGGGGAACCTGTCGGTGCACCGACCTTGCTGTGTCGACAGGGCGAGGGTTGAATGTGCCGTCAAGGTCCATGCTAGTCTGTCGCAGCCAGCTGTCGTCATGGTGACTCAGAGAGTAGTCAGGTGACAGGGCACAGCCAATGCCTGACAAGCAGGGAAGAGCCTTGGAAAACAGCTCTGGGTCGTAAGCCTACAAAAAAAAATATACATATATATATATTTCTTTTTTTTAAAGACATAAGTGTACATATCTCTAACTACACTGGCTTTTCTTATTTGTTTTATGGTTTATGCACTCAATTTGTTTAAATAATAAAATTCATGTGGTTTATGGAGCAGCTGAGAATTGCTAAGAATGGGTCTTGAAGAAAAAAAACAATCAAAGGCACTTACAAAAAAAAAGTATGCAAAAGGGAAAAGTAACAAACAGCAAAATAAAAAAGAAGACAAGGTCAGTTTGAAAGTTTACCAAAATATTTGTTCCCTAAGTTCTAAAACACTGTGGAAAATTGCTAGACTGGGGCTAAAATCATCCAGTTAACTGCACAGAGGTGTGTTCTTGTTAAGTAATCATAAAACACAGCTTTTCAAATGTAAATCTGTCAGTAAGTAAACCTGTAACACACTTTTACCACAAGTACAATACACCATTATGGAATGTTGTTTTCATCTACGTTTGTGTGTGCAAGAAAGTCTCTTTTCTTTTGACCCAAGATGACAAAAATTATAAACGGAGGAAGTATAGAGCACTTCTTACACGCTGAGCCAGGGAGTCAAAAATGCCGCTGAAAAGCATCATGGTGAGGCGTTTCTCCTCCTCACTCGCAGTTCCCTGCCAACCACCCCCGCTGCCGTAGTAACGCCCGCACCTCTCGTAGTGGGACGTCAGCACCTGCAGGCAGTGATGAATACCGTCAGCTGCTGTTCCTTTCGATTTCAAACCAGTCAACTCAGTGTCAATGTCTTTGAAATATGATTATAAAAAAAGTAATAAAATATTATAAAATATGGATATAATGAATATATTACAAATTACACACACACGCAGAGGTACATCGCACACACACACACAAACAGGTATATCACACACACACACAAACACTCCCACACAGGTACATAACACACACACACACACACAGTACCCTGAGAGGGATGATGGTGTGTTCAGACAGAGCGGGCACATCCACTGTCAGCTTGCGAAGCAGGTTGGTCATCATGGGGGGACGTAGTTGTCTGCAACACAAGTTTTCTTCTTATTTTGTGGCTTAACCCTCTTACCCCCTGTACTAATCACCCATGAAATCCCATTCCAATGGAATTAACTCTTGTAATTTTCGATAGTGGGCAATTATAAAAACTGATTAAAAATACAATTACTGTCTTTTGTTGCACATATTTGTTTTTCCTGCATTCTACACATAATAAAGTTGCAAAAGAATTTTTGTTTCCAGGCTCACGTTGCTTTGTATTTTACACACAAAAAATAAAAGTGTCAAATTTGATGGTCAACTTTGAAAAAAATCATTTTAATTACAGTATCATTTTCTTTGGAATAAGTTTGTCTGGTCTGCAGTGTCTTCTAACACATCTTTTCATTCTTTTTCTTACTCAACTTGAACTGCAATAATGGACATGCTGATTTTTATGTTCTTTTCATTCTGAGAGATGATGTGTCTTCCTATGATGGTAGGGAGAAAAACAACAGCAAACAAAAACAAACAACAAACCTACCTCACATTTAATTTCTCCTCATGAAAAGAAAAATATAATCAATTGAACTAGCAAAATCAGGAAGATCGTGCAGAACGCCAATAAGTATCAGTGAAATCAACGACTGACAGTATCGATTCCAACAGTCTGGTGATCAATTCACGTTTTCGGAGGTCCGGCAATTGATTCACGATTTCGGAGGTCCGGTGATCAATTCACAGTCATGTACCGACTACACTCTCAATATCGGTAAAACTCAGTCAGTCGATGTCTAGGTCACTCAATACGAACAACTTTAACAAAATTCTCACGCAGAAATCATCTTCAGAATAGTCGTTCAGATTGTGCTATGACTCTCAACAGTCATCAAACTCATCTCCCAACTCTGAAACTTCAAAACTGGCAAAACTTAACCAAATCAGTAGTATATTCCAATGAACTAGCACAATCAGGAAGATTATGCAAAAC
>NC_134879.1:22693201-22793201 GCF_041734735.1 Babylonia areolata
CTGATGAAACTTCAAAATTCTTGGTCCTCCACTGAGGGCTGAAGTATGGCCCATGTCTAGGGCTGCAGGACTACTTATGCAAAGAGCTGCAGTACATTTCATACCTAAGACTACACTATGACTTATGCCTAGTACAGATTATGCGAAGGGCTGAAGCATAATTTATGCCTATGGTTGCAGTATGACTCATACCTAGTGTTGCAGCGCAACTAATGCCTAGGGCTGCAGTATGACTTATGCCTAAGGCTGCAGTATGACTCATACCTAGTGTTGCAGTACATTTTAAGCTTTGGGCTGCAGTATGACTTATGCCTAAGGCTGCAGTATGACTCGTACCTAGTGTTGCAGTGCAACTAATGCCTTGGGCTGCAGCATAACTTACGCCTAAGGCTGCAGTACAACTCATACCTAGTGTTGCAGTGCAACTTATGCCTAGGGCTGCAGTATGACTTATGCCTAAGGCTGCAGTACGGCTTATACCAAGGGCTGCAGTACAACTTATGCCTAGAGCTCAGTATAACCTATGCCTAGAACTGCAATACGACTTATGCCAAGGACTGCAGTACAACTAATGCCTGGAGTTGCAGTAAGACTTATCCCTTAAGCCGCAGTACAATTTATGCCTTGGTTTGCAGTGTGACTTATACAACATATGCCTAGGGCTGCAGTACAATTTATACCTAGAGTTGCAAATACGATGTATACCTAGGACTGCAGTATGACATATGTCTAAGACTGCAGTAGGACTTATACCTAAGGCTGCAATATGACATATACCAAAGGCAGCAGTACGACTAATACGACAAACTACAAGCCCAAGGCTACAATAAGACTTATACCTAAGGTGGCAGTACGACCAATAAGAGTAACTGCAAGCCCAAGGCTGCAATACGACTTAACCAAAGGCTGCAGTACAACCGATATGACTAACTGAAAGCCCAAGGCTGCAATAAGACTTATACCTAAGGACTGCAGTATGACTAATACAATCAGCTGCAAGCATGAAGCTGCAATATGACTTATACCTAAGGCTGCAGTACAACATATGCCTAAAGCAGCAGTATGACTTATACCTACGGACTGCAGTATGATTAATACAACTAACAGCAAGCACAAGCCTGCAATACCACTGATCGCTAAGGCTGCAGTACCACATATACCTAAGGCTGCAATACGACTAATACCCAAAGCTGCGGTATGACTAATACCTAAGGACTGCAGTACGACTTATACCTAAGAACTGCAGTACGACATATGCCTAAGGCTGCAATATGACTTATACCAAAGGACTGCAGTACGACAAACACAACTTAACCCTAAGGACTGCAGTAAGACCGATACAACCACACCCACCTTCCTCCTCAGCAGCGGTGTGGACGGGCAGGATGAACTGCAAAGCCAGCACACCCTCCAGATCCTCCATGGACACCAGGGAGCGCAGGATGGCACGGGCCCTCAGCGAGTCGCTGCGCCCCGCCTTGATGGTCTCTGCGTCGGGGGCGCACTTGCCCAGCAGGTCCACCAGGGAGGAGTAGAAGTCCAGGATGGAGGCTCCCATGTCGATGTAGTCCTCGTCGTCCTCCGGTGGCAGCGTGTGGAAGTTGTACTTGCTGCGGAAGTCAAAGGGTAAAATAAAATAAAAAGGTAGTGACTCAACTACTGCATCAAAGATGATTGTTTGTTTGTCAAAAATTACAGTAGCTCCCATGCTGAAACATATCTCACCAATGCAAACAGCAAACTGATGATCGTAACAGCATGTTCAAGAAAACTTTATATATATATAAAAAAAAGGGTCTATAGAGTATATGGACTGCAACTCAACTCATATGTTCACTTACTTGTGCTGCAGATTTTTACATGAATGATAATCTTATAATGTTCCTAAATCAAGCATGACTTTTATTCATTTAATTCTGATATAAAGTTTCAAACACAGAAAACAGAGCTAAAAAATTAATATATCTTTGTTCGCCTTAACCTCAGATAAATGATTAATATAACATACCTTTGTCTCTCTTATCAAAAGCTAAAAGATTAACACAATATACCTTTGTTGTCTTAAAGATTAATATATCTTTGTCTTAACCTGTGCTAAAAGATTAATATAACATACATCTGTCTTAACCAGAGCTAAAAGATTAATATAACACACCTTTGTCTGTCTTAACCAGAGCTACAAGATTAATACAACATACCTTTGTCTTAACCTGAGCTGAAAGCATGCTAAAATATTCATCTGGTTTCTAAGGCTGTAAACTCCCAACATTCATATGCATCGCTCAACCAGAGATTTGTCTGACCTCTGAACCAGGTAGTTGCCGCCAGAGTCATCGTCGTCGTTCATGGCGGTGAGGAAGCTGGAGGAGGTGGCGTCCCTGCTGGCTGCGATCTGCTCCGACATGCGCACCCCATCCTTCATGGCCTTCAGGAGGCCCCCACCCTCCCCGCGAAGTGCCGGCCCCAGGCACTCGGGCCGCCGGATCAGCAGCCGCACCACCAGGTTAGCGTTCTCCTCCACGTTCTCTCCTGAAACGTATGGTTGGTTGTTGTGTTGGTGTTATGGTGGTGGGTATTTCTGATTCTTTAGTTCTGTACTGTTGTTAGGTTGTTTGAGTGTGTGTGTGTGTGTGTGTCTGTGTGTGTGTGTGTGTGTGTGTAAGGAGACAGGGAGAGAGAGAGGAAAGACAGAGAGAAAAAAGTGTTTGTGTGCGTGCATGTGTATGGTGTTGATATCTGTTTTGTCTGCGCAAGCACACCTGTAGTACATTCCGGCAAAACACTCTAATCTGTCCCCTGACATATCAGGCCGCACACCTCCGCACCAAACCTCACAACACCCTCAAACACACTTGTATTCCCTAGCACTCAGAACTGCTGGTTTGCTGTCATTTTATCATTCATGCCCGCTTAACAGTCCAGCAGTGGTTCTTGACAACCATTTTTGTTTTTGTTTTATTTTGTCCTATCCTAGATATAAAATGTCTTAGATATTGCTATGATTCTAATACGGGAGATAAACATGCGAACATTCACATAGGTGCAACACATCGTCAAAAGCACTGAGAGAGACAGAGAGAGGTAAAGAAAGAGAGTTAGTAAGAAAGAGAGTGAGCAAGACAGACAGTGGTATAATACCATAAAAACATGTTACACTTCATACAACCTTTTTCCCATACATTACTCATCCTTGGAAGAGATGTACATATACAAAAAAATTCTTCTTTTATTCTAATCATTGCAGTTTTTCCTGGAGGGTAGGGGGTGGGTTAGGGGAGTGGGGGAGGGAATACAGGTTGTTTAAACATGATTCTAAGACAAGACAGGTTTCAGTTTCAGTTTCAGTTTCTTAAGGTGGTGTCACTGCATACAGACAAAACCATACACGCTACACCACATCTGCTAGGCAGATGTCTAACCAGCAGTGTAACCCAACGGTGCTTTGGACAGGACGACACAGCAGCGACTCACCATTGACCCAGACGCAGAACCTCAGGAAGTCCAGGAACCTCTCCCCCTCCACAGGGTCCCAGCCCAGGTCAGGGTAGCCCTTCTCGATGAGCTCGGCATTGCTCTGGAGGCCGCAGCGTGACAGGTAGATGGCCACCTTCTCCAGGTGCGACTCCCTGAGGGCCAGAGCCAGCTCATTGTTGTCCATCAGGGAGGAGCACGCCACGTCCAGGGGGCACGACCCGCGCAGGGACGGCCGGGCTGAGGGGGACACACAGCACAGGGAGGGAGTGAATGAATTGCAGGCAAATACACACACACACACACACACATGCAGGCAAGTACATTCACACACACACACACACACACACACACACACACACACAATGTGCCGTGGTACAGTTTCAGTTTCAGTAGCTCAAGGAGGTGTCACTGCGTTCGGACAAATCCATGTACGCTACACCACATCTGCCAAGCAGATGCCTGACCAGCAGCATAACCCAACGTGCTTAGTGAGGCCTTGAGAAAAAAAAGAAGGTGAATAAATAATAGATAAATACATTAAAAAAAAAACACACACACCTACCACCACTACTAATAATATGTATAAGGCGCAAAAGCTTGATGAAGTCAACTATAAGCGTACATAAATAAGTAAATAAATAATAATTATCATATAAAAAAAGGTAGTAATGATGATAATAATAATAATAAATACATAAATGAATAAATAAATAAATAAGACAACACTGATGATAAATAAGCAAATAAATGTAAAACAATAAGACACACATTCACAAATACACCCACACATGCATAACAGATATGCACCAAACATGCAGTTTCACAGATATGAAAGCACAGTCAAATACACATAAACGTACATGAGCCCCAACACACACACACACCACACACACATTACCCTGCACCTCCTCTACCCCCCTCCTCCACACACTCATTTCTAGGCTATGTATCGCAGCTTCCACGGCACACACACACACACACACAGATGAACACTTACTTGTACAAGCACACACACATACGCCCATATCCCCCACCCCCAACCCCACACACATATATACAAATATATATATACACACCCGCACATTCCAATATCCCATTGCTCCCACAGTGTAGGCATGCATACACTCACACTCACATACCTCATCCTCTACCCCCCCCCCCCCCCACACACACACACACACCCTCCCCACACACACATACGCACATGTACAGAACTCTCCTGACACGTGTGTACACTTACACCCTCGCGCATGCACAAACCCACTCAAACATACAGACCCATACATACACACAAACACACACGCACAGAGGCTGCCACTGACTGGCTGCAAGAGGGATGGGAAAAGATCTCTGATGCCAAAAATGTGGCATCTAGTGTGTTGCTCAGTCTATTGTATTTGGAAAAGCCCACAGAGACTCTGTTCCATTTTGAAGAAATTTGCGCTATGTTGGTTTGGAAATGATGCCGATATTTGTTTGATTTGCAAAACATCACGCTCTGCCTTTCATGTTAGACTTATGGCTGCTCCCTCTCTCTGCTTTTATTTCTTTGAGGGGATTGATGGTGTGATGGCCTTGTACCTGTTCTTTCTGATATTCTTTGACATCGGAAATCCTCAGAAAAAAAAAAAAAAGCTGTGGTACAATACATGAATAAATGAATAAAGAAGGGCAAAAATCTGTTCAAACACACACACACACACATCTGCTGTGGTACAATACATGAATGAATGAATAAATAAAGGGGTGAAAATCTGTTCAAACACACACACACAAACACACTCTCAGAGACTGGTTGTAGTACAGTACATAAATTAACAAATAAATACAAGGGGGAAAATCTGTTCAAACGCACACACTCACACAATGTGCCATGGTATAATACATGAATGAATGAATACATAAAGGAGAGGAAATCTGTTCAAAGATTTCCAAACACACACACACACACACACACACACACATACACGCACACACACATACACACCTGCAGACAGACAGACAAATACAAACAAATATACAGGCCAATACTCTATGTTTTGGGGTTTTTTTTTGCTTTTTGTTGGTTTTTTTTTCACTACAAATCCAATGCGACACCAAAGAAACCCCCCCTGGCCCAAACACAAGGAGCTGACTCACCCAGCAGCATACTGCTGTTGTCCAGCAGGTAGCTGAGATGCTCAAACATGGCACGCTGGTTCTGGCGACTGGTGCGACAGAAGTAACACAGGAACCGACAGCACATCACCACCATCTCTGCCGCCGCATCCTGGGGAAACACACATCACCCTTCAGTCATGTATGTATCATGACAGTCGTGTCTGACTATGACCATCACAACAGCAGAGGAGGCAACTGCTGTCCTGACTAGTCATCAAGGGTGGAATTTGATTTTGGAGAGTGTCTTGCTAAAAGTTACACCACAACTCTCTCGGCCATGAGCTTTAGGACAGTCAGCCATGGCGTGATCCCCAAAAGGCCAAGAAGCCCCCAAGGCTGCAGCATTCATTGCCAGCACAGTGTTGCCTCCTAGTCTGAGAGTCACAGTCCTTCACAAAAGACTCAGCTGTAAAGGAATTCCTATTGCATTGGAGAAACTATTGATCATACAGCTCCCATTTTGCTGCTGGCCCAGATGAAAGCTTAATGTCAGTCTCTGATCACCCTTCAATCAACAGAGTGAAAACACACACATAAGGTTAAGGTTAAAGGCCCTGTAGCCTTTTAAAGCCATGGGGACAGTGAATTCATATCTACTGTGTCTAGGGCTCGGCATAGGCAGGGCCCAACCCTCTAGTGCTTGAACAGTCACCCAGAAATAAACAACCCTGAGAAATACCTCAGCTCCATACGTTTCACAGAGTACCTCTATACGGGTGAAACCAATCTGCACCACACGTATTATACCTGTATTATAACTAACAACAGTACTTTACAGATACATTACCCTAATTTGACATGCTTCCACTCTTCTCCAGTTTCACAACATACACACACACACACACATATACACAAACACACACTCACACACACACACACTCCCTCTCGAACACAGAGTTAAACCAGATCTGCAAACAGATCTTTTAAACCCTCCTCTCAGAAACCAACTGGTTCTAATTTCAAGATGATATATAACTGAATCCTCCCCCTACCCCTCACAACTCACAGTAATATTTACCAATTTTACTGCATGTTTCTGCCCATATATGCAAGCATGTAGGCACGTATCTAACTGAACATTTGGAGAGTGCACACGTAAGTGAGCAATTGTGTGTGTGTGTGTATGTGTGTGTGTGCGTGCATGCATATGTGTGTGTGTGTGTGTGTGTGTGTGTAAGAGAGAGATACAAAGAAAATGAGTGTTGTCTCTGTGTGTGTTTGTGTATGTTTGTGTGTGCATGTGCATGCATGTGTGTGTGTTTGTGTTTGTTTGTGTGTGTGTGTGTGTGTATGTGTGTGTGTGTGCACGCAATTGAGTGTGCACATGTTTTTGTCCATGCACATGCGCATGTGCATGACAGTGTACATCAGTATGTGCACTGTGTACAGCAAATCTGTGAATGTGTAGATGCATGTGAGTGAATGTGTTCTTTACCGTAAAGTTTATGCTTTGGCATTCATAAATCTCAAAACCCCACACAAAATCTGAGGCACACATTCCACAATGTATGTATAGCACTTAGCCACTGGCCTCTTCTGTTTAGAGCTTCTGAAAACTTCAAAATCTGTTCTGCTTCCACTATTACCCAGAACCCAAACTGTTATTCAGCTTAGAATGTTTATACTATTAACAAGAGCAGAAACTGTGCATTCATAAAATGACAACCAGCTGAGACCAGTCTGACATTTGTATCACCGCACAAGATGTAAACAACACATCGGTAATCTTTGCATGCACAAACATAAACATGCACTCACACACGGGCGCAAACCTCACACTCCAACTCATATATATATATATGCACAGACATACACACATATGTACACACACACACACACACACACACACACACACACACATGATGTGTACTAATAACAAAGCAAAGAACAACTGCTGAACAAAGGTCAACTTTACAGTCCAGTGAGAGACTTTTTTTTTTTTAAGTATGAGGACCAGTAGTGCAAACATGTAAAATAAAATACTTGTGAGCAACATACTACACTACCCTAATTGGGATGTTTTAAGCAATATATGTACTACTCTATTGGGATATTATCTCAAAACAACATAATATATACTACCTTAACAGAATATTTTAAGCAACATTATATATCAGAGCAACATAACATACACTACCCCAATTGAATTTTTTGTTCAAAGCAACGTAACATATCTAATACCTTAATGGGATGTTATCTTAGAGTAACATAATATATACTAACCTAAGGATTTCAGCGGGGGTGAAAAAAATCAACCATGCAACCAAACACACAGGTACAGAGACATGACAAAATTGACTGCAGTACAGAAAAGACATGGATGGAAAATGTAGAAGGCAGCATGTACACACAGCCAGGAAAGTATGTCATCATTCACATCACCTGGATCATGCAGCACAGGACAGGCGGAAAGGGGAGACCAACACGCACACACGCATGCACACCCGCCCGCCCGCCCGCACATACGCACACACACACACACACACGAGTGTTGTCAACAGGGACAAAACAAAAGTTGTAATTTTCATAAAAAAACGACCCCAAAATACCAGTGCTCTTTTCATGTTCAGATAATTGCATCGAAACAGTGGATAGATACAAATACCTGGGAGTTAATTTTTCATAAGAGTGGAAATCTTCACCTTGCAGAAGACCACTTAGCCAAACAAGGAAACAAAGCAGTGCATGCTCTGAAACGCAGTGTGCGAGAGAAAGAAGTCAAGATGGATGTGATGACGCAACTGTTTGACACTTTAGTCACCCCAATTCTCAGTTTCGGCACTGAAGTGTGGTTTCCATTCAATCAAACTGCGACAAACTTCTCCACGCCCTCTATGCTGTTTAACCAATTTAATGCCTTTCTCTCTTCAAAACGCCCATCAGAAAATGTACATGTCAACCTCTGTAGGAGCTTAATGGGCGTACACAAAAGATCAATTAAGTTACCAGTCCTGGCAGAGTTAGGCAGGTACCCCATTTCTCTGACCACAGTGTGTCAGGTTGTATCATTCTGGGTGCACATCATAGAATCAAAAGAAGATAGCTATTTGAGGAAAGCATATAACAATATGTTATCGATGAATTCATTGGAAAAAGTTCCTTGGCTTGATTTTATCAAAAAGATACTGGTTTCAATTGGATTCTCCCCATCGTGTGGGAGAACCAAGACACACCCAACATTAAGAGACTAAAATATTCTGTCATGAATAAACTACAGGATAAGTGTAGTGCATACTCTGACTTGAGATCTCGCCTACTTGTGACAGTTAATTCCCAGTCTTTGAATCACTGGCCAGATGGCACTGGCAACACAATAATACAAAGGCCGAGTTCTCTGTTGCCACTAAGTTATTTCTATCAAGAACTGGCAAAATATATATATGAATGATTTAAAGTTTGCAATCCATAACTATGTCTTGTGGAATATCCAGCATGTGCTCACAACTTATCACTTTTACTTTTTGTTTGTTGTGTTTAGATTATAGTGTCCATAATTCCTATGATGGGTTTTACAACAATTAAATGAGTTCTGAGAGTTCTGAGTTTACACCACCACCACCACCACCACCACCAACAACAACAACACCACCAACAACAACATGCAAACACACACACACACACACACTCACATATACACACAGACGTGTACTTGAGATAGAGAAACTTGTTTGTATATGTGCATGTTTTGCATTGCATTGATATAATTTAAAAACACACACAAAAAAATATGTACTTGAGATAAAGAGACTTGTTTGTATATGTGCATGTTTGGCATTGCTTTGATATAACTTAAAAACAAAAATTTGCACACACACACATTCTCTCTCTCTCTTTCTCTCACATACAAACAGACGTATCTGAGATAGAGAAATTTATTTACATGCTTGTATGCGTGCATGTTTGGAATTACCTTGATAGAATTTAAAAACAAAAATTTACACACACTCACAAAATCTTAACATTAAAGAAAGCCTAAGTCTAATATCTACCACAATATCTGTTTCATGTGACAATCAAAATCAATAAACTACAAGTATATGAAATACAAGCATCATGCTACAAAAATTTTAAAAAAAGGGGAAAAATGCCCCATGCAAACTGACTCCCAACAGACCAAACAAAACGCAATAACCACAACAATATAAACATATCAAATATAAACATATGAAATCAGGGTTGCAAGTTCGGTATGAATACAGCCTGAATGGAAACCTCCCACCCCCTATTTTAGAAAGAAAAATAGCAAATGTGAAAAATCCTTTTACATGAGAGACAATACTTACCCAGCATCTTTTCCGAAACAAATAGATTGCTTGCTATACACGGACAGTAACAGTTCAAGTGAGCAAACATGTCAGTAACAACCACTTGTGCTCGTGTGTGCTACCTTTTTCAGCATGGGAAGGTGCATGATCAAGAAATTAAAAAGCTGATCTATAAACAAAAAATTATTAAAAAAGCCAAGAATAAAAACAAAGCAAAAGAAGTATTTCTCACAAACGCAGTATCTAGCTGGAGAGAAGAGAAAGGCAAGAGACAGACACACAGACAGAGACAGAGACAGAAAAAGAGAGAGAGAGAGAGAGAGTTAGACGGACAAGACAGAGATCTTTATCAGGAATAAGTGCAACCACAACTAACTGGAAAAGGACAGAATGAATAAAAACTTCTAAACACATGATACAACAATCCACTCATCCACACTCACACATACAAAATGACACACATTGCACACATTCCTCAGTGCAGCAGGCAGACAGTCTACTCAGTCACAGCACGTGTGGGTTTGCTGCCTTCACCACAGGACAGGGAGTGGAACACAGCAGAACACAGGGACAGAGACAGACAGAGCGTGACAGGGAGAAGAAGCGTGCTGTAACTGTCTCCACAGCTCTAACACAGGTGAGGGGAAAGCAGGGTGCCTCAGCAAACAGTCCTGTCATTTCTGGCCTGTAAGGTGGGCTCTTGGTCACTGTCTGGTCAGAGCTTCTCCTGTGCTACCGGTAACCATCCAACCCAGCACTGCCACTGACTGTTCTAAAGCCCTCTTGGTCCAGAGAGTAGGCATCAGGACCCCATGCCTCCAACCACACCACCTTCCTTGGAGCAAGACCTCAGTCCCAAACCCACACCAGTAGGTCAGTAAACTCAACCCGTCAGAGTGGGTATGATAGTCGGAACAGCTGTTGCTTCCTCTGCTGTTCTGATGGTCATAGTCAGACATGACCAACCATCATACACAAAGCTGCCAGCAGATGGCAGTGTAAAGCAGATGGCAGTGTAAGGCAGATGAGGCTCGTTTACCCTGATTGGCTGATGGCTCATCTAAGTGAAGGAAAAATTAATTTCAAACCCCTGTAGAGTTTCGGCCACACCCACCAATGGGAACGGCTGTGGGAATCAACACTTAGAAAAAATCTGGAGCCGCAGTCCCTCATACCCACTTGTGTGATTTGAAATCTACAACTCAGCTGGTAAGCTGCTGATTTTGATTTGACAAACACGGATTTGTCAGAACAATACCCAGTGGAGGAAACTTATATGAACTGGAGCTACAAGCCATTTAATCAGATTTCTGTGTAAAAAAAAATAATAATAATAATAATAATGACTGTAAGCACTGTGCCACCTTACACACCAAAAATAACAGAACTGTTAAACATTTCATGACCACTAAAGCTCTAATAATAACACTACAGGATGCAACCTTTACTCACAATGCTAATTCTACAGCATCAACCAACCACACCAACAACATTCCTACAAACACTTTTCAACACCTGTGCACTATCTTGAGCATGGAGAACAACATTAAAACACAAGATCAGTTTGCACAGGATTTCCCTGAAAGCCAGTATTATCATTATATTTTTCTAAAAATAAAATAAACTAAGATCATTTATTCAATTTGAGATCATTCACTCAATCTAAACAGAAGAACTTTGGCTTTTTTTACGTAAGAGAAAAGCAGATTTGGGTTTTTATTTTACAGGTCAGGAAAACGGGCTTAGGTTTTTATACTGGACAGTAAAATCAACCCCCACTGGCTGCGTACCACTGAGGACAAGGTGCAGCATGTGCTGTTCCATCACAGCCATGTATCACAAACATCTGCATGCTACCAGCACCCGTTATTTCTGCCCACACAATGTGAATGCTGTTTTTCAGTGCCAGAGGGCATGACAGGCAGTAAGCATGTAAATAATGTAAAATATCAGCCAAACTAGCTCACTAGCAAACTAGCCTTATGATCCTTATAAAAAAAAAAAAATTAATCAAAAACCAGGCAACCCTCTCCCCTCTGACTCCCCAGAAAACTCACTTTGCTCTGCTCCGTCAAGGCGTCCATGCTGGAGTGAGGTGCCTTGGACTGGGAGGTGGAGGGGTCCTGGGTTGCGGCCCCTGCAGAGGCCTGCTGCTGTAGCTGAGCCTTGTTGAGGGTGTTCACCATCAGCTGCATCACGGTCTCGTGCACCGACAGCTGTCGCATCAAGTCAGGGTGCTGGAAGAACACCTTGTTGTCCATCAAGTCCCTGTAATCAGTTCATCGAATCACTGTAATCAGTCAGTTCATCAGGTCACTGTAATCAGTCCATTGGGTCTCTGTAATCAGTTCATCAAATCCTTGTAATCAGTCAGTCCATCAGGTCAGTAATCAGTTCATCGACTCACTGTAATCAGTCAGTCCATCAGGTCCCTGTACTCAGTTCATCAAATCCCTGTAATCACTCCATCAGGTCTTTGTACTCAGTTCATCAAATCCCTGTAATCACTCCATCAGGTCTTTGTAATCAGTTCATCAAATCCCTGTAATCACTCCATCAGGTCTTTGTAATCAGTTCATCAAATCCCTGTAATCACTCCATCAGGTCTCTGAAATCAGTCCATCAGGCCTCTGTAATCAGTCAGTCAATCAGGTCCCTGTACTCAGTTCATCAAATCCCTGTAATCACTCCATCAGGTTTTTGTAATCAGTTCATCAAATCCCTGTAATCACTCCATCAGGTTTTTGTAATCAGTTCATCAAATGCCTGTAATCACTCCATCAGGTCTCTGAAATCAGTCCATCAGGCCTCTGTAATCAGTCAGTCAATCAGGTCCCTGTACTCAGTTCATCAAATCCCTGTAATCAATCCATCAGGTTTTTGTAATCAGTTCATCAAATCCCTGTAATCACTCCGTCAGGTTTTTGTAATCAGTTCATCAAATGCCTGTAATCACTCCAACAGGTCTCTGAAATCCGTCCATCAGGCCTCTGTAATCAGTCAGTCCATCAGGTCCCTGCAATCAGTCAGTCCACTGAATCTCTGTAATCAGTCAGTCCATCAGGTCCCTATAATCAGTCCACCGAATCATGTAATCAGTCAGTCCATCAAATTGCTGTAATCAGTCCATCAAGTCCCT
Organism: Babylonia areolata; assembly: GCF_041734735.1. Classification (NCBI taxonomy): domain Eukaryota; kingdom Metazoa; phylum Mollusca; class Gastropoda; order Neogastropoda; family Buccinidae; genus Babylonia; species Babylonia areolata. The sequence continues at coordinate 22,706,240 of NC_134879.1, forward strand.
ATAATAAGTTTAATCAAATAATCAGTCTGTCCATCAAGTCCCTGTAATCAATCAAATCACTGTAATCAGTCAGTCCATCAAGTCCCTGTAATCAGTTCATCAAATCACTGTAATTAGTCAATCCATCAGGTCCCTGTACGAAGTCAACCTTGTAATCAGTCCATCAAATTCCTGTGATCAGTCAGTCCATCAAATCCCTGTGATCAGTCCATCAAATCACTGTGATCAGTCCATCAAATCACTGTGATCAGTCCATCAGGTCCCTGTAATCGGTCAGTCCACTGAAACCCTGTAATCAGTCCATGTCCATCAAATTCCTGTGATCAGTCAGTCCATCAAATCCCTGTAATCAGTCTATCAAATCACTGTAATCAGCTAGTCCATCAAATCCCTGTATTCAGTTTTGGGGCTGTCCTGTATTGCATTGCATTGCATTGCACTCACTTGAGGCTGCCCTGTATTGTATTGTGTTGCATTGCATTGTATTCCATTATACTGCATCACATTGCACTACATTGCATTGCACTCACTTGAGGCTGCCCTGTATTGTATTGTGTTGCATTGCATTGTATTCCATTGCACTGAATTGCACTCACTTGAGGCTGTCCTCTATTGTATTGTGATGCATTGCAGTGTACTGTATTGCACTGCACTGGACTGCATTGAGTTCCATTGTGTTACATTGCATTGTATTATGACGCTTTGCAGGTGTACTGTATTGTGTTGCACTGCATTGTAGTGCATTGTACTGCATTGCCCTGCACTCACTTGAGGCTGTCCTGTATTGTATTGTGTTGCATTGCATTGTAATATGATGCATTGCAGTGTATTGCATTGTGCTGCATTGCATTGTATTGCATTGCCCTGCACTCGCTTGAGGCTGTCCTGTATTGTATTGCATTGCACTGCATTGTGATGCATTGCAGTGTACTGTATTGTGTTGCATTCCACTGCATTGTGATGCATTGCAGTGTACTGTATTGTGTTGCATTCCACTGCATTGTGATGCATTGCAGTATACTGTATTATGTTGCATTGCATTGCAGTATATTGTACTGCATTGCCTGCACTCACTTGAGGCTGTCCTGTATTGTATTGTGTTGCATTGCATTGTAATGTGATGCATTGCAGTGTACTGTATTGTGTTGCATTGCATTGCACTCACTTGAGGCTGTCCTGTATTGTATTGTGTTGCATTGCATTGTATTGTGATGAGCAGGTGTACTGTATTGTGCTACATTGCATTGTATTGCATTGCAGTGTAATGTATTCCATTGCCCTGCACTCACTTGAGGCTGTCCCTGTATTGTGTTGTGTTGCATTGCCCTGCACTCACTTGAGGCTGTCCTGTATTGTATTGTGTTGCTTTGCATTGCACTCACTTGAGGCTGTCCTGTATTGTATTGTGTTGCATTGCATTCACTTGAGGCTGTCCTGTATTGTATTGTGTTGCATTGCATTGCACTCACTTGAGGCTGTCCTGTATTGTATTGTGTTGCATTGCATTGCACTCACTTGAGGCTGTCCTGTATTGTATTGTGTTGCATTGCCCTGCACTCACTTGAGGCTGTCCTGTACTGTAATGTGTTGCATTGCACTGCACTCACTTGAGGCTGTCCTTCATGAGCTCCTCCTCGTCGTGCCCAGCCTGCACCCTCAGCAGGGATCGGATGATGCCCAGGGCCTTCAGCAGGTGGTTGATGTCCTGCCGGTTCTTTATGCTGATCACGTAGGTCTTCTCCAGGGCCATCATCAGCTCCCCGGTGCCATTGTACTGGCGGTGCAGCAGGCTGAACATCTCCCGCACCAGGTCCTGCATGGAGATGAAGTCCTCCTGGGCCCAGCGCACCATGGTGGACGTGATCAGCTTCTGCATGTTGTCTGTGGGGAATCAAACCATATCATGTCACGCTTACAATGGTGGACGTCATCAGCTTCTGCATGCTGTCTGCAGGGAATTAAGCCACATCATGTCACCCTCACAATGGGACCCAGAGTGCTGACCGAATGGATCAGAGTTGCCAACCCTCTAAGTGTTTGTAGGAACAACCAGGAAATTTGGTAGAAACATTCTGAATTTGGTAGGAAACGTTTTTGTAGGAACGAACAGGAAATTTGGTGGGAACATTTTGAATATGGTAGTAACACTCAGACTCAAAGCCACATCAGCTCAGTATTTTATCTACAAGGCATACAAACACTTGGGCCTACCTGCAACACCATGCAACTAAGATTAAACTGACTGGCCCTCTCAATGCTGTTTCAATGTGAACACGCACATGATTAGCTGAGCATCATCACATGAGACCATGGTTAGTAGTGACTGCCCTGGCCTCATGATTGACAGATCTGAGCGTCTGGGTAATGTTACGACAGGAAAGCAAGTGACCATGCTATGTAGTCAAAATATAACTTATCGGAACAATGTCAACTTTGGCATAACGTCAGCACAAACTGCGACTGAGTGTAACAAAATACGGCAAAATCGTAATAGTTCACACCTCTGATGGTTACAGCGCTGGATTCTTGCCGGAGTTTCCTGAAATTCATCCCTGGTTCTGGCACACCTCGTGGGTGAAGGGTGGAGATTTCTGTGATCTCCCAGGTCAACATATTTATAGACCTGCTAGTGCCTGAATCCCCTTTGTGTTTATATGCATCCAAAAGATAAAGTATGCATGTTTTATATCATGTAATCCATGTCTGCGTTCAGTGGGTTATGGAAACATGAAAGTACCAAGCATGCATCAACCACAACAGATTCATCAGCAAGTTGATGTTGGTCATGTAATGGAAAGACAAAAAAAAATCATATAAAATAATGAAAATCAGAAAAAATCAAATTAGAATGTCTGCACAAAATGTCATGTTACACCCAGAATATCTGCACAACTTCAAATCATCTTATATTTAGAATGTTTGCCCAACTTCAAATCATTTTTATCTCAAAATATTTGTGCAGTATCAAATCATGTTGTGCTCAAAACGTCTGCACAAAATGAAATCATGTTATGCTCAACCTCTTACCCCCAGGTCGCCCAGCACTTATCACCCATGAAATCCCATGCCAAGGGGAATAACTCTTGCGATTTTCGATAGTGGGTAATTATAAACACTGATTACAAATATAATCATCTTCTTTTGTTGCATATATTTATTTTTCCTGCATTCTACACATAATAAAGTTGCAAAAGAATTTTTGTTTCCAGGCTCTTGTTGCTTTTTGTTTTTACACACACACAAAAAAAATGAGTGTCAAATTTGATGGTCAACTTTGAAAAAATTCTTCAATTACAGTATGATTTTCTTTGAAATAAGTTTATTTGGTCTGCAGTGTCTTCTAACACATCTCCTTTTTATTCTTTTTCTTACTCAACTTGAATTGCAACAATGAGCATGCTGCTTTTTATGTTCTTTTCATTCTGAGAGATGATGTGTCTTCCTATGATGGTGGGGAGAAAAACAACAGCAAACAAACAAAAAACAACAAACCTACCTCACATGTAATTTCTCCAAAATGAAAAGAAAAATGTAATCCATTGAACTAGCAAAATTAGGAAAATCGTGCAGAATGCCAATAAGTATCAGTGCAATCAACGACTGACAGTATCGATTCCGACGGTCTGTCGACCGATTCACGATTTCAGAGGTCCGGCGATCGATTCATGATTTCGTAAGTCCAGCAATCAATTCACACTCAAGTACCAACTACACTCTCAATATTGGTAAAATTCAGTCAGTGGATGTTTAGGTCACTCAGTACGATCGACTTTTACCAAAGTCTCACACAGAAATCATCTTCAGAATGGTCGTTCGGATTACACTACTACTCTCGACAGTCATCAAACTCATCTTGCAACTTTGAGACTTCAGAACTTTGGCAAAACTTAACCAAATCAGTAATATGTTCCACTGAACTAGCACAATCAGTAGGATCGTGCAGAACGCCAATAAATACCAGTGAAATCAAGACTAACTCACTGACAGTATCAGATTCAGAGGTCCAGTGTTGATTCATGATTCTGGAGGTCCAGTGATCAATTCACATTCAAGTGACTAACTTCACTCTCATTGTCGGCAAAACTCGGTCAGCCGACATTTAGGTCACTCAGTTTGATTACTTTTTACAAGATTCTCATGGAAAAATCATTAAAACGGTTCAAAATCATCTTCAGAATCGTCGTTTAGATTACGCTAAAGCTCTCGGCAATCATCAAACTTGTCTTGCAACTATAAAAATTCACAACTTTGTAAAAATTCAAGCAAATCGGACTCTGAAAAGCGCAAAATGCACAGTAGGAAGGGCCGAAAATGAGGCTGTAAATCTCGCGAGAGTCTTGTTTATGTAAACAACAATGCCTACACCTATAGTAAGCATGTGTTTAGCCAGTGGTACCGGGTAGGTTCGGGGGTTCCACTGCAAGCCGCTATTGGCGAGTACAGTGTATAACAGTTAAGTTAAAATGTCTGCATAAAATGAAATTATGTTACACTTAGAATGTCTGCATAACATTAGATTGTGTTATGCTAAGAATGTCTGCAAAACATAGAATCATGTCACCTTTAAAATGTCTCCATAATCTCAAAGTGTGTTATGCTAAGAATGTCTGACAACATTGAATCATGTTACACACAGAACGCCTACACAAAATCAAACCACCAGTTAACTACAGGTATACCAAACACATACACTCCAACTCACCTGGCAGCTGCTCTTCCCCCTGCCCTGTGGCCTTCTCCTGCTCCTGGGACTTCCAGACCAGGGCCATGAGGCGCTGACGCAGGCTGGGCTTGGGGGGGGCCACGGCCTCATGGGGGGCCTCCTCATCCAGGTTGAGCTCCGGCATCTTGCAGTGGTCCATCAGGTTGTTGTGGAAGTGCCGCAGGTTGTCCCGGAAATCCTCCCGGCATGGGCACTCCTCCACCTCGTCTCCCTGCTCCCGGAACCTCAGCATCTTGCGCATCTGGCAACATGACAGTGGTGATGCACACTGAACAGTTTCCATGAATATATTGAAATTACAAAAAAGGTTAGATGTAGTGAACAGTTTCCATGGAAAAATGAAAATTAAAAAAGGTTAGATGTAGTGAACAGTTTCCATAAGAAAGATTAGATGTAAAGAACAGTTTCCATGAAAAAAATTGTGCCCATTTTGCGCAAATTTGTTATGTTCCATAGCTATGTTAAAAGCATATTTATCTACAGCACATGCCTGTTTGAGATCTTTTAAGAACATTTGTAGTGTTGGCTCTACTTAATTGGTTCTACTTTGTATACAAAGAAGTTGGCTCAGTCACCATTCTTAAGTCACACTCCTTCCTCTTCAGACTGCATTATTTTTGTTTGTTCAGCAAAAACAATCACACCAGTGTTAAGTACACAAGACACAGTCATTGCACTTCCAATCTACACTACGCTGATCTGATTTCCCCAAAATTCTAGCAGTCAAATAAAGGGTTAAATACTGGACAAGCTATGGACAGAGTACCTGTTCGTGTGGAGGACACCTGAACTCTTTCGTCTTCTTGGCCGTCACGGCTGAGGGGAGGTCAGCATTCTTGATCTCATTGTACCTTCTGAGCTGGTCCTGCATGGAGAAGACGATGCATAGTGTGAACAACTGGTTGGGAGTATGCTGCTGTACTGCTCTGTGGTGTGTGTGGGGGGTAGGGGGAGGGGGCGGGTGTATGAAGGGGGGGGATGTGTGTGTGTGTGTGTGTGTGTGTGTGTGTGTGTGTGTGTGTGTGTGTGTGTGTGTGTGTGTGTGTGTGTGCGTGCGTGCGTGCGTGCGTGCGTGCGTGCGTGCGTGTGTGTGTGTACACACGCGCACATGACATTTAGTAAAGAGGTAACACATGGATCTGCTATAAGATGATTAAAATCACAGATACAGGACAATTGCAAAGCAACAAATTGAAATGAAAGAAATTTGTGGAACTGAAATGAATGGATTTTACCACGTGCACATTTTTTTTTTTTTTTATGTGAATGTCTCTGTACAGTTTTCTTCCTAAGCATGGGTGTGAGTGCAGATATTGCTCACATTCTGGATGTTGGCGACAAAACCTTCGGAGAAGGCGATGATGGATTCCACCCGATGACGTAGCTGCATGTCATTCAGGTGTTGTAAGACACGACACACCTGCACACACATTGTCACAGTCGAGTAAAACACATCCAGTTACAACCTGACAAAATACACCTGCACACACAGTGTCACAGTAGAGTACAGCACATTAAATTACAACCTGACAAAATACACCTGCACACACATTATCACAGTCAAGTGTGACACATCAGGAACAACATGACAAAATACAACTGCACACACATTGCCACAGTCAAGTAAAACACATCCAGTTACAACCTGACAAAATACACCTGCACACACATTATCACAGTCAAGTGTGACACATCAGGAACAACATGACAAAATACAACTGCACACACATTGCCACAGTCAAGTACTACACAACCAGTTAAAAACAAGACAAAAAATACCTGCACACATATTAAGACAGTACAGACTAACAAATCCAGTTACAACATTATAAAATACAATCTTTTTCAAGACAGAAATTGTTATCAAAGTAAATAAATAAGCACGGCATTGAGTCAGTCTCCATCCATGCTCACATAAATCACTAAGCATGTCCAGAAGACGAGAGCCAGTAGGAGATTCCCACAAATCATATAAAAAAAAAATCAATATATATATATATATATATATATATATATATATATATATCTAGAATATCGAATAATGCATCTTTTATACCCAAAAAAGTGGAAAAGCTTTCGTTCCCCTGTGGTCCACATTTGCAAGTAAACAGAAACATCAAATCAGAATGATTAAAAAAACAAGATCAAAAAAAGATAATCACTTTTGACTCACTTGGGTAAACAAAGTGAGTCTGTTATAACCTAGTGTTTGATCGTCTTGTGTGTATGTGTGTGTGTAGTAGTAGTCTTCAGTTTAACGTCTTCCACTTTAAGTGATATTAGACGAAATGTGTGTGTGTGTGTGTGTGTGTGTGTGTGTGTATGTGTGTCTGTGGTAAACTTTAACACTGCTATTTTCTCTGGAAATACATTGTCTCAAAATACCAAATTTGGCTTAAACATAGTATGAAAAAAAATCTTCACAGTCATACCAATAATAGGCTGGTAGTCTCCTAATTAAGCTGTACTTCCGGATCATTAATGGTTTATTTTGTTGAGATTCTTTCCGAAATCTGAAAATTCTAAAAACAGTTTCCCACGGAGTTGCTAGAAGTGTTTGGTAAGAAGATGACATGACCTCGTATTTCTTGTTCAAAATTGAAAGGAAAGAAATACAAATTCTGGACAAAACAATTATAGTGATACTAATACACCATCAACATATTGACTGCATATAGATATTCCAAAGTAGACACTGAATTAACTGGAACGAACAGAAAAAAAAAATTGAATTGATTGTTTCTTTCAGCCAACTGCAGACTGGTTCATGCAGATCTAGAGATCTACCATGCATGTGTTGTGATGTGCTTGAAGCGATGGCAATGTCTCCTCCACCGCCAAAATAAAAGAATTATCGAGATATAAAACACACAAAAAATTATTTAAACAGTGTTATTATATCCCATACAATCATGTCTGTTTATCACACAAAGAAGAAAATAACATCATTGCTTTAAATATTAAATTTTGTCAAATGACGTCAGTGGGGATTAGTCTGCTTGCTTCGGAACTGAACATGCATGGTACGATCTACATGAGTTTGATATTTTAAAAGGTAAAAGTCTTCTCATTAGTGCCCTGTGCTGTTAATTTCTGTAAACTTTCCCCTCTCCCCCAACCCCACCCATTAATGATGATAACTGTTAGCACTCTGGGCCGATATGCTAAATTGGTAGAGAGCATCATCAACACCCATCATGATTATAATCATGATTATAATGATTAACAATAATTATGATGATTATGAATATGATGATGATTAAACACAGACCCTTACCTCCAGCTTCACAGGCTCATCAAGCTGCATCTTCAGAAGGCCAAACCCTGAGGGATCTGTGGAAGACACGACAGGACCAATGTACATGTATGACAGTCATGTCTGGCTATGACCATCAGTACAGCACAGGAGGCAACTGCTGTCCTCACTATCCGGGCAAGAATTTTGATCATAGTGAAGAGTGTCTAGCCCAAGTTATATCCCCACTTTCTCGGCCCTAAGAGGGCCTTAGGACAGTCAGCACTGGGGTTGTCCCCAAACGCCAACTAGCCCCCAAGGCTACAGCACTAAGCCAGCGCAATCTTGCTTCCTAGTTTGAGAGTCAAAGACCTACACATAAGACTAAGCTGTTAATGGATTCCTATTGCACTTTGCTGTTGGCCCAACTGTAAGCTTTTGTCAATTTCTGATAAAACAGGACAACAGCTTGATAAATCAGACAACTCTAAGGACACAACACTTTGTATTTGTATTTGTATTTCTTTTTATCACAACAGATTTCTCTGTGTGAAATTCGGGCTGCTCTTCCCAGAGAGAGCACGTCGCTACACTACAGCGCCACCCATTTTTTTGTATTTTTTCCTGCGTGTAGTTTTATTTGTTTTTCCTCTCGAAGTGGATTTTTCTACAGAATTTTGCCAGGAACAACCCTTTTGTTGCCGTGGGTTCTTTTACGTGCGCTAAATGCATGCTGCACGCGGGACCTCGGTTTATCGTCTCATTCGAATGACTAGCGTCCAGACCACCACTCAAGGTCTAGTGGAGGGGGAGAAAATATCGGCGGCTGAACCGTGATTCGAACCAGCGCACTCAGATTCTCTCGCTTCCAAGGCGGACGTGTTACCTCTAGGCAATCACTCCACACTAAAACAGGCCACACACTGACCGACTCAAATAAAGCAGCACACACTATGGTCTGCACCCAACGACAGTGGGTCAAGACCAAATTCAGACATAGACATATTCAACTCATTCTACTCCACATACAAGTTCATTCACAATAGGTACTATGATTACTTCCCCTGTGGAGCAGGCACTGGCATTCTTGTACTAAAAAAAACTATTCTAGTTTAGTTTATTCTTGCTTGGTACAGTTGGCGTTCTAAACTGAACCAACAACAGATTCTGGAAATGGTAAAATGAAGCTTTGTTTGACCAGTCAAAGACAGAATCTTACTATGATGGTGCTCAGGTCAGACAGAACCTTACTGCTGTGGTGCTCAGGGTCAGATAGAACTTTACAGTGATGGTGCTCAAGGTCAGACAGAAACTTACTGCGATGGTGCTCAAGGTCAGAGACAGAATCTTACTGCTGTGGTGCTCAGGGTTAGGCAGAACTTACTGCGTTGGTGCTCAGGATCAGACAGAATCTTACTGCGATGGTGCTCAGGGTCAGACAGAATCTTACTACTGTGGTGCTCAGGGTCAGACAGAATCTTACTGCGATGATGCTCAAGGTCAGAGACAGAATCTTACTGCTGTGGTGCTCAGGATCAGACAGAATCTTACTGCGATGGTGCTCAGGATCAGACAGAATCTTACTGCGATGATGCTCAGCGTCAGACAGATTCTTACTGCGGTGGTGCTCAGGGTCAGACAGAACTTTACCGCGATGGTGCTAAAGGTCAGATAGATTCTTAGTGTTGTGGTGCTCAGGGTCAGACAGAATCTTACTGTGATGGTGCTCAGGATCAGACAGAATCTCACTGCGATGGTGCTCAGGGTCAGACAGAATATTACTGCTGTGGTACTCAGGGTCAGACAGAATCTTACTGTGATTGTGCTCAGGGTCAGACAGAATCTTACTGTGATGTTGCTCAGGATCAGAGAGAATCCTACTGTGATGGTGCTCAGGGTCAGACAGAATCTTACTGTGATGTTGCTCAGGATCAGAGAGAATCCTACTGTGATGGTGCTCAGGGTCAGACAGAATCTTACTGTGATTGTGTTCAGGGTCAGACAGAATCTTACTGTGATGGTGCTCAGGGTCAGACAGAATCTTACTGCTGTGGTGCTCAGGGTCAGACAGAACTTTACCGCGATGGTGCTAAAGGTCAGATAGATTCTTAGTGTTGTGGTGCTCAGGGTCAGACAGAATCTTACTGTGATGGTGCTCAGGATCAGACAGAATCTCACTGCGATGGTGCTCAGGGTCAGACAGAATATTACTGCTGTGGTACTCAGGGTCAGACAGAATCTTACTGTGATTGTGCTCAGGATCAGACAGAATCCTACTGTGATGGTGCTCAGGGTCAGACAGAATCTTACTGTGATTGTGTTCAGGGTCAGACAGAATCTTACTGTGATGGTGCTCAGGGTCAGACAGACTCTCACTGCTGTGGTACTCAGGGTCAGACAGAATCTTACTGTGATTGTGCTCAGGGTCAGACAGAATCTTACTGCGATGGTGCTCAGGGTCAGACAGAATCTTACTGCTGTGGTACTCAGGGTCAGACAGAATCTTACTGTGATTGTGCTCAGGGTCAGACAGAATCTTACTGTGATGGTGCTCAGGGTCAAAGACAGAATCTTACTGTGATGGTGCTCAGGGTCAGAAAGAATCTTACTGTGATGGTCCTCAAGGACAAAGACAGAATCTTACTGTGATGGTGCTCAGGGTCAAAGACAGAATCTTACTGTGATGGTGCTCAGGGTCAAAGACAGCGGGGCAGAGCAGGGACAGAAGGTGGTGCAGGTCATCATCATCCAGCAGACCCATCACCAGCAGGTTGTTGCACACCTTCACCAGGGGCCTGTGCACACACACACGCACACACACACACACACACACACAATCACACACACACACACACACACACAAATGCACACACACACAAACACACACACCACATCATTACCAACACCTTGACACACACACCACATGTCATAATATGTCATCACAGCACACATACATCTTCGCACACACATCACAGCTACCATGTTCACCCAAGTTTTCATGCAATCCATGTTTTCTTGTATTCCCGTACTCTCTCTCTCAGTTATAAGCCCCCCCAACCCTCCTATTTTCTTACTTTATGACCCCCCAAGTGTTTTCTCACTGTGTGGGCCCCAAGGTTTATTCTCATGTCACCAGATACCGCGTTTTCTCTTACTTAACCAGACCTCATGATTTCTCTCACTTCACCAGCACCCAGGTTTTCTCTCACTATAAGAAAAAGTGTGGGACTGCAAGAAAGCCTGGTCGGTCATTCCTGTGCCATGCTCACATCATAACATCATGCACACACCTTGACATACAGGCAACTAGGAACAGGGGAACAACTTAAAATGCCTGTTTCTGTCTGACAGAGTACACCTATTTCCCTGCTCAGAGATAGGCAGTGTCTCACCGGACAACTGGACTCATCTCTCAATAAGTGACAAGCAAAACAGCTAATCAGTTTAAGTGTTACTCATATCAAACCTCTCCAGGCATGTTCCAACTTTTAAAGCAAAAAAAAAAAATCCAAAAAAAACTGTATTCAATGAAGTACCATAAAATGTCTTCAAAGCCAAAATATCACCTATAATCATCTGAGATGCACAGGTTTCATTAACCCTTTCGCTGCCAGGAAAATAAGATTTAAGTGAAATCTATTTGCCAGGGTTTTTTCACAAAAAACGGGTATAAATTTTCAAAAAATTCTGTGGTCTTTGTTATTGGAGAAAGACCCATAAAAGTATATATTTTCTGAAAGGGAAACGAATAAAGAATACAAAACACATGATGTTTTCCCATTTTATGCATTTTAAGTGACATGCTGTTGTTTTCAAATCAGTGTTTTGTTTTTTGTCACATTTTCAACTTGTTCATTACATTAGTCTGGTAATTTGCACAAAAATATCATTTTCTGGACAAATGGATATCTGCACACACAAAATCATACTAGAACAACCACAATATAAAAAAAAAACTGAAAAAGAAATAGATGCATTGTGACTTCTGCAAGTGATAATATGGATGTGAGGCCACGCCCCCTCAGTCTCCACCCCCCTCCTCTTCACCCCTCTCACACCGTCACTTCATCAGACCGAGTTGGCTGAGTGCCAAGAAAATAGCTCATACGGTGCCCTGCTAAAAATTCGTCTGCTAGAGTTGAACAGCCTGCATCACTCACTGATAGTTGTATCTTGGCCACTCTCTTGATTGCTCCCTTTATTTTCTATCAAATCGTCCTATAAATGTTCACCACTGTCTTCTCCTTCGAATTTATGCTCCAATTCTTTCTGAGCATTAGCTAAAGAAAGTAATCTTGGTTGATTTAGTTCGCCACGAGCGCATGTCTTGAGCACGGAGTCAGTCCGACATTTTGTTGAGCGAGCGAGGAGAGGAGCCAGGCAAAGACTGCGGCCAGTAACCCAACCAAAACGTTCAAATAAAGGACTGCCTTATGACGCAGATGGTGTTTCTAGCTATGAATAGAATCCAGAAAGATTCCCCAAGCTAAAGCTACCAGCATTTTTGTCAACGAACTGAATGCAAAGCAGGGAAAAGTCAGAATATTTCGATGACGAGTTATCTCGTCATGCAGGCAGCGAAGCATACATGCTTGCCATGACGAGTTATCTCGTCATGCAGGCAGCCTAGGGGTTAATGAGCAAGTACAGACAACGTAACATGATATACAGCCTGTAAAACGTGTTGGTACACACACAAAAAAAAGAGGTCAAATCATTCATCTTAAACTGCTGCACACAAGCGCTGATGACTCACACAAAGAGGTTGGCATTGGAGCCGCCGATGGGGTCCCGTATGTGGGCAGCTCCTTTCTCCATGGCTGTGGTGAGGGACTGCATCACGAAGGACTTCAGCTTGTCCATGGGGAAGTAGGGTGCTGTGGAGTCCCTGCCGTTCTTCTGGATCCTGCACTCACAACACACAGTACTCATCCTTCACTGACTGAAGTCATCATGTTAGCAGTTCATGACAGTCAGCAGTGAAGTGATGGTTTGAATGAGACACTGTAATGAACGTTAGGATATCTGCTCTGGAAGAACAAACTCTGTGTTCAATCATATTAAGCCAGCTGGATCTAATAAGGAAAATGTTTTTATGGCATACGCATTACCTGGCTCATAATTTAGCATTTACCAGTTGTACCAGAACAGTGCAGTTTGCTGCTGGAACTTGCACACAGGCACATGTGTCCTGAACTGTAACTAAGAGGCTTTTCTTCCCATGAACTGCCAGTGTGAAAAACAATAATGTAGACACCCGGAAAATAATTAAGTACTGCCAATCTATATCTCTCTCTATTCTACCATGGAACATACCAATATAAGCGAAGTATTTCAATATTACCCTCTCTCTCTCTCACGCACAATTTATATATATGCACAGATGCATGCATATTTATCACACACACACTGACACACATTCATCAAAATGTCTTCAATCACCAGTATGTGTGACGAGACAAATATCCTTCCTTCCTGCATACATAAAAGATTACAAGACCACAATCCAGAGCTGGCTAAATGGCAAGTATGTCCAGTAACGATAAAAAAAAAATGTAACAGGAAACACTTATCCAAGACAACTAATTTTATCTCACTGACAACCAGCTGGTGGATGCCTCATTCCTCCATTGCAGTTTTCTTCCTTCTCCCTGAACTCCTGGCTAGCTCTTGCTCACTGCCTGCCATCAATGTTATCTGTGAAGCCACAGTTCATGATGGTTCTTTCTCCAATGCTGACTGTGCAGACATGATCTTCAAGTGCGTCAGTCTTGATGCATTTCAGGAATATGTTGAACAGTGTCTGAGACAGAAGGCAGCCCTGGCTAACTTACTGAAGTACTGAAACACTCCTACCCCCGAAAACGGAGTATGGCTGCCTACATGGTGGGGTAAAAACAGTCATACATGTAAAAGCCCACTCGTGTACATACAAGTGAACGTGGGAGTTGCAGCCCATGAACGAAGAAGAAGAAGAAGAAACACTCTTGATCAGCACCTTGTGGAAGTAACTGATCGCATTGAAGTACTCTTGCTGGATGGTGTTGATAAGCTCTCGCCCAATACTGATGGTCATTATTGCGACCCATGGTGCCTCCTGCCAGATTCTGTCAAATGCCTTACTGGGACAAAAGTTTAATAAAACCTTAAGCTTGGGCACATCTGGTCTGATGTTGGCTGTTTCTCATCTTCTGATTATACGAAGAAAGATCATACATGTTCTTCAAAGAAGTTCACACTGAAAGCAAAAACAGGATTGAAACAGAAATCCTATCTCAGCCAATATCCTTTCCTAAGAAGTTCATACTGACAGCGAAAAACAGAAAATCCTGAGATCTCAGCTCCGCCAATTTCCTGAGTAGTTCACACTGAAAGTACAAAGAGATTCAAACAAAACTCCTGAAATCCTAGCTAGGCCAATGTCCTAAGTAGTTCACACTGAAAGCAAAAAAGAGATTCCAACAGAAAATCCGGAGATCCTAGCTCAGTCAGTTTCCTTTCCTACCTGTCCTCGATCTCCTTCTCCGTGATGGCCAGCTGCGGCCTGATGGAGACACTCTCCTCCATGTTGGGGATCTGATGCTTGATGCCGTATGTGTCCGAGGTGGGGCTCAGCTTGCGGTACAGACTGAGGGAGTGGGTTTTGGGCATGAGAGGCACGATGTACTCGCTCTCCGTCATTGTCCTGGGGACAGAGGTTTCTGCAGTTAGCTGACACAACTACTTTGTACAGTACATTTCAACAATCAATAGAATATCTACACCCCCAAAAACGGAGTATGGCTGCCTACATGGCGGGGTAAAAACGGTCATTCATGTAAAAGCCCACTCGTCTACATTTGAGTGAACGTGGGAGTTGCAGCCCATGAATGAAGAAGATGAAGAATATCAACTTTAAAATGACAGACTCTTTGTCCAGTACATTTCAACAAACATTAGAATATTAACTCTTCTAAAACAACAGATTCTTTGTCCAGTACATTTCAACAAACATGAGAATATTTACTCTAAAAAAAACAACAACCCAACCTTGTATGCATATTTGTGTATTATCTTTCAGTCAGTCTACTTTGTTATTGTACATTAATAGACAGAATACTAACTCGAAAACAAAATACTCATTGTACAGTACATTTCAACAAACATCAGCATATTCAACCTAAATGAACAAACACTGTATGCATATCTAAGTATCTTCTTTCTGTCAGTCTACTTTGTACATTGCACATCAACAAACAGAATACTCGCTCTAAAACAAAAAACTCATTGTACAGAACATTTCAACAAACATCAGAATGTTTACACTAAAACAACAAACCCTGTATGCACATTTATGTATCTTCTTTCTGTCATAGTCTACTCTGTACACTACAAGTAAACAAACAAGACATTTACTCTAAAACAACAACCCCTTTACTCATATTTGTGTATTTTCTTTTTGTCACTTAAAAAAAAATGTCTATGACAATCAGCAAGAAAAAAAACAAAAAACCTTTAAATACGACACAGTAATAAATGTTACGTAATTTGCTTTGGAACAACAAACCTAAAACCTGGATCTCAAGTTAAATCACATCAAGCCAGTTAGATCTACTGTGAAAGATATGGGTTGTTTTTGGTTTTTTTTCATGGAACATGAATCACCTGGCTCGTGTGTGCGAGTCAAGATGCATGGATATAAGCAGATCATGGAAACCCATCCTCAGCTTGCCAGGCATGTCTGCAAGCAAAAAAATCCCACCTTTACTTTATTGTCTGTCTGCACAGTCACAATCAATCAAACCAGATTACCTGGGAGAACAGGCTGTAAAAAAAAGTATGTATGCTAACACACTCTCGCAAGATCCAGAATCCAGACAGAATTCTTGTATGCAAAATTAAAAAAAACATTAACCTACAGATGAACTATCTTTCCAAAGAAACACTCACAACAAGCTTAAACACTTTACCCATTTGGGCACCAAAGTTTGTAGCAATAATAAAATGACATCAATAGCCTGGTTTTTACTTCTCTTTTTTGACAATTTTTGCTCTTGATCAAAATATTATCAAAGATTAAATAAAGAAATGACAAAAAATACAAGAAAAGTCTTGAAACATGCACACACACATACACTCACACGCACACACACATGTATGCACAAACACACACACACACGCACACACACACAGAGAATAAAATGCACCATTCACATTCACTCCCGATGTTCATCCACGCACACACACACACACACACACACACACAAAACACACACACAGAGTAAACAGCACCACTCACATTCACTCCTGATATTCATCCACACACACACACACACACACAGACACACAAAACACAGAGAGAGAGTAAACAGCACCACTCACATTCACTCCTGATGGTGTACATGAGCTGACGTTCATCCACGTGCTGTGTCAAGACATTGGCCACCTTGTGGTTGCCATGGGAACACACTGCCTGGTACAGCTCCAGTGTCTTGGTGTGGAAGCTGACACACATCAAATATGACATTCATAGGGCTGAAACACTTGGATATTCTTAGTTTCAGTTTCTGTCAGGATTTGTGCATGCGTATAAACTTCTGAGCCTATCAGAGTGAATTTCTTCTATAGAATTGTGCCAGAAAACAACACTTGTTTTGCGATGGGTTCTTTTACAGTGCGCCAAGTGCATGCTGCAAACCGGAACTCGCTTTGTCGCCTCATCCAAATGACCAGATACTCAGTTTGATTTTCCAGTCAAACACGGGAGAAAGGGTGAGAACCCAGACCCTCACGGATACCGTATTGGCAGATAAGTGACTTGCCATTTTACCACATTCATCCTGAAGGATATTCTTAAAACTTTTTGTGGTTAACTCACTAACACCCTGCTGATTATTTGCTGGTTGGCTGACGTCTTTTTTCTGTGGAAGCTGACAAACATGCTTATTTTCCTTTAAAAAGGAAATTTTCTTCATAAAATTATGTTTAAGTAACATACTTAGCGTGACCCACTTGTGCAGACTCCGGCAGGGGTCTGACATTCCTGTCCTGTGCAAACTACTATCCGCCTATGTGGAAAAAAAAACGAAAGTAGCTATGGCCAATAACCTCCCGGAAGTAGGTAACCTCCCCTTTGCCCCCCTGACTAGCGCCCTCTTTTTCCGGCAGTAAAAAAAGTATATATTCCTGTCTCTCATTTATAATAGGTGTATTGTTAAAAGCGCTTAGAGCTGCAGGGTACAACTGTACATTGTTATTATTCGTTATCATCATGTACTCATAACAACAAACTCAGGAGTTCAAAACTCATCCATATGTATGTTTTCTCATATCATGCCACGTTTTGCAAGTTACTTACCTTCACCAGCCATGCATCCTTGGTTTATTCTATTTGTGTTTGGCAGTCCTTGCTTGAATATTAATGTTGAAAGATGTCAAAAAAATCATGTGTACTGCAATGGTAGTCCTTGGACAAGTTTTCATGGACAGCCACAATGACAAGGAGCCAGATGATTTGGATTTTAACCCAAGTGACATGGGGTGTTTGTGTCATACTCCCAGTTTGGTTAAATGCATTTGCTATGCCAAACTGATGCAAAGCAGGCCTTTTGGTTTGCTCCTCTAGGCCACAATTTCAAAGTAACTCGGTGATAAGATGTCTTGATATTAGTCCGTCATCTGCTAGCCAATCAAACACCATTTCTGGATGCAGCTAATTACTCATTCCAATGACAACTATTTCATGCAGAGAGTGATTAACAAAAGCTTAATCTGTCTCCTGTCATCACGCCGAGTTTCGGCCAATCTGTCGACAGCGGTGGAGATTTTTATTCCATGGCTTGTTTTTCAACCACATCTTGGAAGGCTGATGCCAGGAGCACTGCCAGTCTAAGGCGCATTCAGATTCTCTCGCTTCCTAGGCGGATGCGTTGCCTCTAGGCCATCACTCCACATCACGCCGAGTTGCATGCATCCATACATCTGAAATGTGATAAAAGAAAAGACAAAACAGAAAGACTTACTCCAGCAGATGGTTGTCTTCAATCAGCTCCAGAACATCCAGGCTGCGATCCTCATCAGGAATGTGAACGGCCAACATGCTCACTGCAACAGTTGACAGATACCAACACATATTACACAGTCCAGTCACATGCTCACTGCAACAGTTGACAGATACCAACACATATTACACAGTCCAGTCACATGCTACTGCATAAAGTCTGCACAAAGTTTGTGGAATTCTGCAATATCTCCCCCCTTCACAAAAAAAAAACAAAAAAAACAAAAAAAACTACAGTGTTTACACCATGTCACATTTTGCCACAACCAAATGATTTGAATGATCACAGTTATAGTGATAATTAGTGGCTGGGACATGTTCTAATGACTCACAACTTGTCGACAGTCAATGGGGTGACACCAGCAAACAGGCTGGGGACCGAGAAGAATGGAGCGCTCTAACTGCCTCATGTGTCCAATGGTGTGGGAGCTTCTGAGACTGAGGCCATAGTGCTTAAAGCTAAACTACCATAAAGTTCCGTCTATTGAGTGTACTGGTATATAAGCCACACCCACTAAATTTTGGAAAAAATTGAACTTTATACATACATAAGCCGCACTGGCTTATAAGCCACACTTATTTCCGGTACCGGAACACATACTGATACTACAGAAAAGCTGTCAATACTGTAGGTTATGAAATAAACACAATCGGGAACAACACAAAGAAAAGCAAGTGAAAATACTGCTAGTGCCACAAAAAATAATAAATAAACACAACGAAAATAAGATCCATAATTTTGGGATAGTCACATTTATTCAATGTCATCCTGCTCACTGAATCCACTGAAATCTTTGTCTTCAGTGTCCGAGTTGAAGAGAACCAGCACAGCTTCCTCCGCCATCTTGTCACTGACTTCAGCCTCGCTTTCACTTCATGAACATGAAAGTGGAGGTCGCTGTTGGTTCTTCGCTTGCACTGTCGTCTGCTAGGTCGATCGCCTTCAATCTGAAGGCTGCATCATAGGCATAACGTTGCGTTTTCGGCATGATGAGGGTGTACACTTGAGCAGAGTAGAACTGAATGCTAATCTGAAGGCTTTAATGTGTGTGGATTTGATTTATAAAATGTGAACAGTTAGCACACTATCCTGAAGCTCATC
This sequence comes from Babylonia areolata, assembly GCF_041734735.1. Classification (NCBI taxonomy): domain Eukaryota; kingdom Metazoa; phylum Mollusca; class Gastropoda; order Neogastropoda; family Buccinidae; genus Babylonia; species Babylonia areolata. The sequence continues at coordinate 22,725,339 of NC_134879.1, forward strand.
CAAAAGTTCATGGACAGAAATCATGATTTTAGCGAGTTGAAGGGCAGCTAAGAATAGACGAGAACGTGACACTCCTGGGATCGTTAAAATCCTCAAATAAGCCGCATCATTGTATAAGCCGCAGAGGTTGAAGCTGAAGTAAAAAGTCGCGGCTTATAGACCGAACTTTACGGTAACCATGATGACTATTCAATGTTATCTGAAAAGGACAAAATTCATCCAGCACCAAACTACAGCATGATATCAGTAAATGTAACCATATGATAATGTATCACTGTGGTGCAAACGATTAGCCCCTTTGGCTGTTAACCGAAGACAGGAGTCTGGAGGTTCATTTGTAAGACAACAGACTAAGAGAAAACCGGAGCAGGTACCTGGATCCTCGCAGATCATGCTCCAGCCCCGAACATCGGACAGCTTCAGGCTGGCTGTCCTGACGGACACGTTGGGAACCCGAGACCAGCTGCTTCGTTTCAACACCTGCACATCCAGGCGAGGAGGGCAGGTGGGCACCAGGGACTTGGGCCCACGGAACACTGCCGCTGACAGGGGCAGAGACGTCTGAAAAACGTCAGTCTTCATGTGTCCATCCAGGTGCACTGACCGTACGGGCAAAAAACACAGAAGAACAAAGAGGAGATCCAAGAACAAAGTATCTGTGTTAGTAAGCACTTACCATCTACTTTTTAAAATTTTTTTATATATAATCAGTTTTGTGTTTGTGAACATTAAGCTCAAGGTATGCTGTCAGTATGGAGGAGAAACACAGAAGAAGAAAGAAGAGAACCACGAATCACAATGCTACATCTATGCACTTGCTATCTGACATGTATTTTCATTTCAACCAGGAGAAATGAATGTGTGGCATGAAGTATCTTGCATGAAAACAACTGTGAGTTTCTCTATCAGACAGTATACTTCAGTTCAACAGAGGATATTTCAAGCTAAAATTAAAATTAAAAAAATAAACAAAAAGAGGCTAGTCACCCTGGTGTTGCCCAGTTCAAACTGGAACATCTCTTTGCTTGTGGGCTCACAGAAGACAGCAGGGAACAGCTTGGAGCCTGGTTCCATCTGAAAAAACATTGAACAGCAGCTTTTTTTTTTCTCTCCCGTCACATTATTAAAAAATGAGAGCTGATGTGAGCAATACACAATTCCATCCTTCTCAAACCTTTGCTGGTTGTGTGTATGCATGTGCGAGTGTGTTTGCATTTTGTGTGTGCAAATGCTTGTTCATGGATGGTGTACTTGATGCATATATGTATACGTATGTACAGCATTTTATTGTAAACGCGAGCTTCCTGAGGTGTAAGCGTCAATCTGCAAGATTATTATCCTTTTATCATGATTATTTTGATTACCAATGATTACTAACGATGATGATGATAATTATCATCATTAATATTATTATCATCATCGTTATCACCACTATCATCATTATTATTACTATTATGATTATCATTTTCATTATCAGCATCATCATTACTATTATTATCGTATCTTTATCGTTAAAGCATGAACAGCATAATACCACTATTGACCTGAAACTTGTTGGCGACTTCCTTGCCATTGACGGTGAAGCTGAGGGTGCCAGTGGCAGTGTCGATGTGACAGCCGATGACCAGTCCCGGGGACGCTCTCTTGGACGACATCTCCTGGTTGGCGTCAGCATAGCGCTGCTGCAGGTCTCCCGCTGCCATCATGTAGCAGTTCTTGCGACTCACGCTGGTGGACATAGCGTCAGAGAAAGTTTTGGGTTTTTTTTAAATTAATACTTTACTTCAGTGAACATATAAATCTATACAATTTACAAATTGGTGGAAATAGAGTCAAAGATTTTTTTAAAACTGATACTTACATCGGTGAAGATACATGTTTATACACATACACTGATTCATTATAAGAAAAATAATCAACACTTACATCATGTGAAGATATATGTCAATACACTTACATTCAGTTACATTCTGCCTATACAGTGTCCGTGAGGGTCTGGATTCGATTCCCTGTCTCACTGTTTCTACCAAGTTTGACTGGAAAATCAAACTGAGCGTCTAGTCATTTGGATAAGGCAATAAACAGAGGGCCCCGTGTGCAACACACACTTAGCGCACTGAAAAACAACCCACTGCAACATAAGTGTTGTCCTCTAGCAAAATTCTATATGTATAAGAAATCCACTCTGACAGGAACACAAATATACAAGCATGCACTCATGGCCTGATGAAGTGTGTTGGGTTATGCTGCTGGTCGAGTATCTGCTTAGCAAATGCGGTATAGCATATATAGATATGTCTGCACGCAGTGACACCTCCTTGAGAACCCCCTACCTCACCTAAGCCCATAGAAGAAATCCACTCTCATGGGTACACAAATATACAAGCATGCACTCAAGGCCTGACAAAGCATGTTGGGTTGGGCTGCTGGTCAAGCCAGATGTGGTGTAGCGTATTTCTGCCTAAATGCAGTGACGCCTCGCTGAGAACCCCTCACCTCAACTAAGCCTGTTACCACACCAGGGACACAGGCCGCTAACAAGTACCCATGAGCCATTCTCCTTGAAAAACAAAACCAAACAAAATTTGAAAAAAGACATTTTCGTTTCGTTTCGTTTCGTTTCCTTGAAAAACAGAAAGTGAAAGTGGAACGTACCTAGATTTCAGCTTGTAGTCCATGTCCAGCTGAGAGAGGACCACGTGGCGCACCTTCTTCATCTCAAACGCCTTCTCCATGAAGTGGAAGCTGGGCGTCACCCACCCCACCCACACCTGCGCCGGGTCCTGCCCGGGGAAGATGCGAACCGAGTATGAGTACTCCTCGATCTGCTCAGCGATGGCGTTGAGTTCGTTGAGCTCCGCCTCCGACTGGGCGAAGTCCGAGTCCTCAGAGAACTGTGAGAAGACGTGTCGCTGCTCCATGGCATCCTGGAACTCGTAGGGGATCAGCTCCTTGTCCAGATCCAGGTCTGTGCTGTCCTCACCGTCCAGTCCCGTCACACGCACCTGGTGGAGTAAAAAGAAGAAAAAAAATAAAGAACAAGTGAGAAGGCTCTAGTTTCTGGGTGTTTTTGTTGTTGTTGTTTCTTTTTTTTTCAGTACCAAGCCTGTCTAATGTTCAGTGATTGACGGGTGTAACAGTTGAGTGGATAAAGCACTGGACTTTCAATCTGGGGGTCACGGGTTCAGATCTCGGTAACAGCGCCTAGTGGGTAAAGGATGGAGATTTTTCTGATCTCCCAGACCTGCTTTTGGCTGAAACCCCTTCTTGTGTATACACAAGCAAAAGATCAAATATGCAGAGATGCTAACCCCTGTCATACCCTGCATGCACACCCTGAAAACGGAGTATGGCTGCCTACGTGGCAGGGTAAAAATTGTCATACACGTAAAAGTCCTCTTGTGTACATATGAGTGAACATGGCAAATGCAGCCCACGAACAAAGAAGAATGTTCAGTGACAACTGTTTGCCAAGGGATGTTATGACTAAAGAGGTAAATAATTCAAAAACAAATTCTGGCATACAAAATACTAAAAGAAAAAAAATATATATATCGAACCTACACATCCATTAATTGGAAGTCAGACATGTAATGCATTAATGAAATTAACCTATTGTTTCCTGATTTCAAAAAAGAAAAAAAGAAGTGATAGGAACATGCACACACACACACACACACACAACCACACACACACATTGCTATGCGTGTGTGTGTGTGTGTGTGTGTGTGCATGCGTGTGTGTGTGTGTGTGTGTGTGTGTGTGTGTGTGTGTCTGTGTCAGTGTGCAGATTTGTACAGTCATGTATACTCAAAACAGAAAGGCTAGCATGCCATAAAAGGCAACATTTTGTCACATAATTATACTGTACCAATATATAAAAAAAAATTATGTCAGATAACTCTTTTTCCTCTCTCTTTTCCAACAAACACAACTTGCACAGAACACAGAAAAACTCACTGGAGGAATAGTCTTGGTGGGCGATTTCTTTTTGTTGCGGTCCAGATGCCCAGTGCGAGCCGAGACATTCTTGCGATCCAGACTGGAGTACTCCGTTGAGCGAGTGCTGCGCGCATTGTTTGGTGAAGGGTCTCTGGACTTGGACTTGCGGAAGATGGTTGGGAACGAGGATTTGCTCTTCTTCTCCTTTTTCTCTGTTATCCCTTTGGCTGTGTCCAGCATCTGATCCACCAACATCATCATCGTCATCATTAATGTATACTAATTAATATCAGTTGTTTTCTTAATTAAAAAAAAAAAATTTTAAATATCAATTTTTTTTTTCCTATATCTCTATTTTGTTACGTCATGACTTTTCCATATTTCTAAACCTGGTATCAATCCATGTTTTCTCTTTGCGTTTTTCTTCTTCTTTTTTCAGGTCCAGCTACTTAACCCCTACTTAACTGCTAAACTTTGGTGAGATCAGTGTTACATCAATCTAAAGTGCAGTTACAGAACTACTTTTAAGTGGTGTCACTGATTTTGCTGAACAAAGAAGAAGTCCGGATAAAGATAGGTGACTGATACCCGCACAAGGAAAGGAGGAGTTTGTATTATACTCCATGTTTGGTGATACATATACTTACCATGTCAAACTGATGCAAACTAGGCCTATCGGTTTGCTCTGCTTGGCCAAATTTCGCACGGCTAATACTGAAAAGACGAGCCGTCTTGCCCAGTCCACTCTTAGCCAATCAAACGCCTATAAAAGCTATAAGCGCTGAATCATTCCTTTGACCAAGGCTCTCCACGCTATCTTGTCAGGTTTACGCTCTGTCTCGTCTTACGCTTTTTTGGGCTATTAAGCGTATTCATTTGATCTTATTTTGCTGCATGCGGCTTGTTTATTGTATTCTTACATTCTGTGTACGCGATTCGACTCGGCCCCCTCGATTCGTTCGTTTTTCTCTACCTCTAAGTCGCCTCTGCACTCTGCTCTTTCTGGTCTGGCCTGAAAACCGGCCTCTACACACAATGCTCTCCCCTCCCCTCCCATCCCTCTTTCAGGTCTGCAGCTTCTCCAGTTTTCTATTCACATGTAGTTTTTTTGGGGGTTTTTTTTTTAGCTTTGTCTGTCATCCCTCTCAATCACGAGTTCTGTATGTGTGTGAATGACTGCTGTGAAAAATGCATTGATTTTGTCCCTGGCAAGAGTAAGTGCATCATCATCATCATCATCATTTTATTAAAATAAGTATAATATCATTATCATTTTAATAAAATTATTGTTATAACATTATTATCATCACAGTTATGATGATGACGATGATGATCATCATCATTATTTTTATATTACCATCATCATCATCATTATCATAATTACCTTGTCAGCCAGCAGCGAGAGTTTGGACGAGGTCCTCTTGTCTTTGGGAGGTGAGAGGAAGGAGTCGCTGCTCTCATTGAGCTGTGACTCACTGGCTGCTGCCTTCAGGCCGCCCACCGAGTGGCTGGTCACGCTGGAATCGTCCAAGGAATGCCCCTTGCCCGCCTTCATGTTCTTCTGGTACGTCTTGCGTCGGTCTGCTGCACTCAGCGCATCGTCGTCCATGTAACTGTGGTGAGTTGCTGTGGAATGAAAGGAGGGAGGTGGCACAGGGGGTAAGATATCTACCTGCCAACACAGTGTCTGTGAGGGTCTGGCTTCAAATCATGGTCACACCCTTTCTCCCAAGTTTGACTGGAAATTCAAACTGAGCATCTAGTCATTTGGAGACAATAAACTGAGGTTCTGTGTGCAGCACGCACTTGGCTCACTGAAGAAGAACCCATGGCAACGACAGTGTTGTCTTCAAACAAACTTCTGCAGAAGAAATCCACTCTGGTAGGCACACAAACTCTGGTAGGCACACAAACGTATCTGCATGCACTCACGGCCTGACTAAGCACACTGGGTTATGCTGCTGGTCAGGCACCTGCCTAACAGATGTGGTGTACCATATATGGATTTGTCCAAACGCAGTGACGCCTCCGTAAGAAACTGTGAAAATGACAAATACACACAAAAGAAAAACATTCAGTTTCTTATCCACAAACACACACACACAAACACAAGAAAACATTCAGTTTCTTATCCACAAACACACACACACACACAAGAAAACATTCAGTTTCTGTGTTTCAGTCCGAGGATGCTGCATCACTTTCACAACTGTACGCAAACTAAGGAGTTACACTCTCCAGATCTTCCTTCAATTTGACTGTCACCTGAAACATCTCTTGCCTTCTTATTGAAGGATCAACACAAAATTTACAACACACAGCCAACAAGAGAGGCAAAGCCTTCCGTGACTCACAAAGGATTCCAACCAAATTTATCAAACAAAGGTGCTCACACCTGCATGTGTCCATTCCTTTTCCATGGCACTGCTGGTTTTGCAGTCTGACAACTTGACACCCACATACATCATCATCAGCAGGGACAGGAAGAGGATGTGATCTAACAACGTGTCTTATTTCCTTTTTCTTTTCTTTTTTTTTTTTAGGAGGAAGGGTGTGGGGGGTCATTTGTGTCACAATTTCTGCATTCTAACATTAGCTAAAGTAATTTTTAAATGATCCGTTTAATTTTCATTTGATATAAGAACTTACTGAATAAATACAACCAACCTAATCTAATCTTTGATAGGATCTGTTCCAATTACCATAGCAAAATACTGGTGCAGGAAAACATCACTCCAGACTGTATGACTGTTAGCCATAAATGACTAAGACCATCAGAACAGTAGAAGAGGAATCTGCTGCCCTGACCATCTGCACTAGAATTTGATTATAGTGGAGAGTTTCTTGCCCAGGTTACAATCTCTACCCTCTTGGTCAAGAGGGCTGTAGGAAAGTCAGTGTTGGGATGGACTCCAGAAGAGTTCCATCACAATCCCACATCAACACTTCACAAGGAAATGAAGTGGCCACAAGACCAGTCACCAGGAGGACCCTGCATGGCTCCAAAATCACTTCAGCCGTGGTCAGCGGTGTCCGTTCTGGTTCCACACATGCAGAAATTGCATTTATAGAATCTAAAGCCATGTTTGCATAGGAGACTTGATGTGTTCGAATCCAAAGAGACAGCATCTTGTCAGTAACAACAATCAAGATGACCGATGTGGCTGAATTGTCATGGCTTCTATGCTGGGTGATCTGTCAAGCACTTAACACTTTTGTTGTTGTGAACAAGATTATTCATGGCAACAGATGACTGAAATTTGTTTATTCAACGGGTTAGCAACAATGTGATCACGGTAAGAAAATATGAGGGATTAATTTGCTGCAAGAATTATATAACCACACTTTCTCATGTTGTGTTACCTCATGTTCATAATGATTCAGTAAACTGTAAGTTCAATGATGAGGTGCCAGACCTCTTGTTAATAAGCTGTGGGACAACCAAGAGACGGCAAAAGGTGGGAAAAGGTCAGAACAAAGGGGAAAGTAGGAGAAGAACTGCCAATGCTCAGATCATACTGTGATAAGCATATGGTGTGCACTGAAGCCTGTGCATTTATATCCTGTTGGACAACCACTGACACTGACTTCTGCCCGCCCACCAAATGTTATTGTTTATGCCATACTATACCAAATGCTTTTTCTCACTCCTCTATGGTTTCTTTCTTGTTTTCATTTTTTCATGCCATCTTTTTTTCATTTAACACCAGTTTAAAATTTTACATTCTTATTCTGTGTCTCACCCTTTTTTCTTTCTTTTTTTTTTGTTTTTGTTTTTGTTTTTTGGTCTCAATGGCAAGCAAGCCATGGAGCACCTGATTTTCTTTCTTTTATTTTTTTTTTTTTTTTAAATCTCATTCAGTCATGTGTCACTGAGGAGTAATAATGACTACCCTGGAAGTGGCAGCAGGTTTGTGACAGCGACAACTGCCAATCTGCTTTCCTGCATCTCGTTTAATACCCAAGTTAAAACCGTAAGTTAAAATAATTTTACAGCCCAAACACAGTCTATCAAAAATGCCATGAGGACTTCATTCAGGACAAAAGTGAAACACCTTTCAGCAGGTGGACTGTTCTGTTCATGTCGTCATACCACAGACCAGTCTACATTGGTAATTTTTGCTCTTTTCTTTTCCCTCGTTTTAAAATTTTCTCTCTCCTCTTTTTTTTAAATTTTTTTTTTTTTTTTAAATTCATTTTTTAACCCTGTGACTGCTATTGATGAGAGTGTGCCCATCAGTGAAGGGCTGTTGACTGTCTGTGATAAGATCAAGGTGACACGTCAGGATGTAAGTCACCACTCCCTATGTTTGAGTTCTTTCCTCTTCTGGTTATATCTTTTTTTTTTTTTTTTTTTCTTTTTTTTTCAGCAAAATCAATAACACCATTGACAAGAACACATGAAGCAGTTCTAGTGCTTCAACTTCATGCCAAGCTGATTTAATTCCATCAGCAGTCAAGGGGTTAATGTTTGAAAGCATATTACAATTTCTTTTTAAAAAAACACACAAAAAAACACAATTCTAGATGATATGAATCTAAAACATATTGTATAAACAAAATGAACACAACACTTAAATAATAACAGCAGTCAAAAAACGAAATCAAACCAACAGAAAAAGAATCAACAAAGGGTAGAAAAACACAACGATAAGAAGAAGAACAACAAAACAGTTGACAAGACAGCCTACAACGAAAGGCGCTCACTTTTTCTGAGTGTGAGGTCGGGTCCACCATTCACCATTTCTGTGCTGACACTGTAGTCTTCCTCATCTACACAAAGCAACAACACACCAACAGTCAGAACACACAACACGCGTCGTTTTGAACAATACACCACAGTCAAAACACACAGCGTACATCGTTTTGAACAACAAACCAACAGTCAGAACACAAAACATATGTTTCTCTCAACAGCACACGAACAGTCTGAACAATAAAAGCATTGTTTTGAACAACACACCTACAGCCAGAACATACTTCTCTCTCAACAACATACCAACAGTCAGAATACAGTTCTTTCTCAACAAAACATCAACAGTCAAAACACACAACACACATCTCTCTCAACAATACATCAACAGTCAAAACAAACAACGCATGTCTCTCTCAACCACACACCTACAGTCAGAACACACATCTCTCTCAACAACACACCACAGTCAGTATACACATCTCTTTCAACAACTCACCACAGTCTGAACACACAGTACATATCTCTCTCAACAACATATCAACAGTCACAACAAACAACACAGGTCTCTCTCAACAACACATCTAGGTTAGAACACACATCTCTCTCAACTACACACCTTCAGTCAGAACACACAACGCATGTCGTTTTGAACAGCACTCAGACAGTGAAGCAACCCATGTACACACTCAGCATAAAAACTGATTGAAAAGTGAATCAGGGCTTCTGATACATTCAAAACCTTGGGGGTCCCAGGACTTTCGTCTCTCCATTTTTTTTGCAGATCCCAGACTACCACCAAGTATCACACTAATGATGCACACATTCTGATCAAATCTGCACTGCTGCAAACATACAAAGGCCGGCCTACTTTCTGGACATAATTGTGTAAATTTCTGAGGCAAGAAGCGGCCAGAGGAAACAACTCTTCTCTGTTGCAGATGATCCTAGCATCACAGTGAAACTTCAATACACAATTTTCACTCTTTTTTTTTTTTAGCCTTTGTTTAAGAAGTTTTCAGAGCACCCTACAGAGCCACTCAATGGGCATTCAGTACTTCCATTTTCAAAGTGTCAGGGACGTATATTCTTGTGTTATCTGAAGCCCTGATTAATGAATGAACTTGTATCTATTTCACAGAATGAAAAATGTACTTTGCATGCTTTTTGTTGCATATATGATAGCATGCGATATAAAAGGAAACAATGTGAGTGCTCACTGAATGTTTGTAGAAAACTATAATGTTCAAATTTGAAAACTCAGAAGATGAATAATTACATAAGTCAATGCAAGCAACTGTTCCCTGTTTCCTACTGCCACGGTAACACCTTAAATAAGCAGATTGTATACTAGGAAATGACAAAGTTTAATGCTCTTTCTTTGGTTTCTGTCAAATATATTCTTGTCACTGTGTATACATTTTCATTATTGCTTTGATATAAATATGACACAGCTGCCAATTTGCGCACATATCCATTACTGTTTTGATATAATACATGATGCAACTGCCATATGCATACTTATTCATGATCGCTTTGATATTAATATGCAAACTGCTATGTTTAATGCAAATTTCATGATTGTATTGATACAAAAATAACACAACTGTCATGTATAAATATGACACACGTCATGTGTTGACTTATTCATGTCTGTTTTGATATATATATATATCTGACACAACTGCCATGTGTATACCTATTCATGACTGCTTTGATATGAGTATCCCAACTACTCTGTGAAATTCATGATTGCTTTGAAGTAAATATGACACAACTGCCATGTGTATACATATTCATAATTGCTTTGATATGAAAACGACACAACTAGCAATCTAGTTCTGAAAAGCACGGACCATGTGATCACAGCAGCTTCAGTCAACACTATGTAAGTCATCACGTGAAGTGCAGACATAACACAAAAAGCACATGGCGATGGTGCTAGCACGGTGCAGTGAGGTAAATCTAATTAAACAATAAAATGATATTCCATAAAAATGAAAATAAACACAGATATATGCAGAGTTAGATGCAGTGCCTATGAATTTTTATTTGAAGACCTTTTTATAAAGCATCCATAACATTAAAAAAAAAATCATAATTATCATTTATATCATTATCATCCAAAACACTGAAAGGCTAAGTCATTAACTTATGTTTTTTCTCTGATATAGGCTATCGAAAGGAACAAAAAACATTTTTTAGTGTTGCACCCCCTTTCTGTCCCTCAAGTCAGACATCATTATGCCCTTCAGAACTTTACAGGTGTGCACTCCATTTCTGTACATAAAAGCCATTTTTCAAAAGAAAGCATTAGATGACAAAAAGTGTTAATATCAAGGGTGTGACACTAAAACACACACAAAAAAAACAGAAGCCCCATTATGTGACCCAAACAAACAGACGACAGCACACTGTCAGCTGTTCCTTCACATACAGGCATCTCTACTGACCCTACGACAGGGAGAATACTCACTTGCCTCGGGAATAGTCTCATCTATTCTGCTCTCTATGTGGTTGTGGTTATGGTTGTGGCTGTGGCTGTGGTTGGGAGGAGAGTACTCATGCTCGGCACCATTAACTACTCCATTTTGCTGCTGCCCTCGTCTCCGGACGCCGTCTAACTCCATGCCAGCCAAGCCATCATCAGATTCGAACCCAGGTCCCATGCAAAGGAGAGGGTCAGCAGTGGGGGATGTGGGGGAGGGGGGAAACAAAGCATGCTGTTAGCCACTACTTCACACCGGTTGCAAATATTAATGCATTCACAAACAGTCTGAGGAACGTTTTATATTGCATGGAAACTCTTGCGTAACATGAACAAAATCTGTGTGAGCGGAGAAAGTAATTATGCAAATATGATGAAGAATTTGAAGGCGGCACAGGAAATGTGACGAACATAAAATGATTAACCTGAATGCATGAAGAAACACAAGAATTGTTAGAATTTTAGGTCTTCTTGGGTCCAGTATGATGAGCGAATCTGTCATTCAAATGATGTAACAAACTTCTGTAAATATATTTAGAATGCAAATCACTAAAAATCACAGAGTGTGCATGCATGCATGCGTGCGTATGTGTGTGGTGTGGTATGTGTGTGTGTTTGTGTGTGTGTGTCCGCGCGTACATGTGGCAGTGAATGTCTATTTATGAATGAACACGAAAAACAATTATATATATACATATGCATGACTACATGTTACATGCAAATACAAAGAAAGAGACAGCACACATGTGCATGATCACAAGGCAATGTGTACATACACATGAACGATCATGTATACAATGTGTGTATATGTTTGTGTAAATGAACCAGTATATTAAACACACATACATAGGAGTTTGTAAGAGAGTGAAGTAAGAGAGAGAGAAGAGAGACAGAGAGATAAGTATGTGTTTAGAGAGTGGAACACAGATTAAGAGAGAGTGTGCATTTGTGTGCACAAGTTTTGAGTGTGATCATGCATGCATATGTTTCTGTATGTGAATTACTACAAAATCTCACAAGAAAACACACACACACACATGCATAAACGTAATCAAATGACCAGAAGAAAAAGCTTTGAGCCATTCTGTGCTGCTCAGAACAAAATTTCAGTGTCAGCTGCTCTTAAAAGATATGCAGAATGTGTATGGAAGGAAGGATTTTTGTTTAGTTTCATGTCCGACCACACACACTGTTGGCTGTAGACTTTTCTTTTTTTAAAGTATGATACAGCTGACTGTAGACATTTTGTTAAAGCACTAATTTTTGCATTTGAATGTTGTCGTTTAAATGGTAGGAAAGAAGGGGGAAGGGGACTGAATGGTGAGCTGGAAAGAAACCAGGTATAAGGAGGGTGGAATCGTAGAGTGTGTGCATGCATGCTTGTGTACGTTCTTGTGGGCTTTGTGTCTTGACCGACGTGCTATTGTAAAGCGCTTTTAGAGATTTGATAACTGTACTGTAACAATTATCACTGTGATTATGATTATCATTATTACTACATATCAAGACAGAACATGATAAAGCAATGCACGTAAGAAAGCCTGTGTGAGCTAGAGTGTACAGAAAACCCCCTATTTCAACGGCACTCAAGCCACAGATTTGCCACATGCATGGTGTCAGTAAAGCCAGATCAAACAACTGAAGGAAAGAAGTGGCCAGCAAAGATATATCAGCAACTTTCGTTCACTGTTTTATTCTAACAGAATCAATCCTGAAGTCTACAGACTGAAGCAGTCAAGGCTGCTGATTCTCTGTGTGTGGCAAGACTGGGGAAGGGGGGTGGACGGGGGCACACAAGGGATGTATGGGTAAGTGATGATTTAATTTCTTCCATTACTAGACAGGTACCTGTGTGGTGAAATGATGATTTAATAGGTCTCCTTCCATTACTAGACAGGTACCTGTGTGGTGAAGTGATGATTTAATGTCTTCTTCCATTACTAGACAGGTACCTGTGTGGTGAAATGATGATTTAATAGGTCTCCTTCCATTACTAGACCGGTATCCATGTGGTGAAGTGATGATTTAATAGGTCTTCTTCCATTACTAGACCGGTATCCATGTGGTGAAGTGATGATTTAATAGGTCTTCTTCCATTACAAGGCAGGTATCTGTGTGGTGAAATGATGATTTAATAGGTCTACTTCCATTACAAGGCAGGTATCTGTGTGGTGAAATGATGATTTAATAGGTCTTCTTCCATTACAAGGCAGGTATCTGTGTGGTGAAGTGGTGATTTAAATGTCTTCTTTCATTATCAGTCCAAACACTGTACCTACAGCAGAAGGAATGCAGGCGAAATAATGAAAAATGCAACAGGTATAATTTATGAATAAATTCAATATCCAAATATAAAAATCACTTCTGAAATATTTATCCAGATTTTTTTTCCCCCCTAGACTTACTGAAGTGCAGTATCTTTATAAAGTGACTGCTAGATAGGTGCCATCAGTGTCTATCAGACAACCACTTCATGCGGTTTGATGTGTCTATGTCTTGCAGTTGCTGAGAAAATGCCAACGATTAAGTTTACCAACAACAGAGACACAGACAGAGACACATACTGATAAAGACACAGAGAGACACAAAATAAGAAGGTATATCACACCGGCTCACTTTCTGTCCACATGCGAGTCAAAAATCTGCTACAGTAGAGCAGAACGCACAATGCATACAAGTGCAAATGCAAGAAACCTCAAGAGTAAAGAAAAAAAAAAAGCTGTTTCGCTCCAGAATATGCAAAACACAACCACACAGCAAAACTATGACAAGTTCACAGCTCTCAGTCCGCCACCGTTCACAGACAGCAGACTGGACCGGAGCAAGCGATGCAGACAAGACAAAGCAACAGACCACACTAGAACTGCCCCACACTCCACTCTTAGCCAGCACCACAGCACAGCAGAGCAAAGGGAAAGCACCATCACAAGGGGTCTCTGGTGATGTCCAGACTAGCCCACCCCGAGAGATCACCTGATGATGACATTAGTTTAGCGCTGCGCTGAAACAGGGTTTGAACAATGTTAGCGGCGTTAACTTCAGAGAAAGTGAGGCTGTCAGCGGCACCAGTGCCAGACTGGGCAGGCTGGCGGGCCGGGGGTCGGGGCCGGGACCGGGGGGTGGGGGTGCCCCCACCTGCTGAAACCTCCTCCTCCACATCCATCTCCCGGCGACGGACGTTCTCCAGGTTCAGACGTTTCTCCAGCACCGCCTGAGCCAGGTGGCGATCCTTGCTGCTGACAGACACACATTCCGGTGTCATGCTCTGACTGACAGATCAAATGAACCAACTATCTATGAATCTAAAGATTTTGCAGTCTGACTGTTAGAGCAACTGAACCAACCACCTATGAATCTTAACATTCTTAACATTTTATCTGCAGTCTGATTGTTCAGATCAACTCAACAATCTATCTATTGAATCTTCTTAGGTTTTACCTGCAGTCTGATTGTTCAGTTCAACTCAACAAACTATCTATGAATCTTAAGGTTTTATCTACAGTCTGATTGTTCAGATCAACTCAACAAACTGCAGTCTAATTGTTCAGATCAACCCAACAAACTATCTATGAATCGTAATGTTTTATCTGCAGTCTGATTGTTCAGCTCAACTCAACAAACTATCTATGAATCTTAAGGTTTTACCTGCAGTCTGATTGTTCAGCTCAACTCAACAAACTATCTATGAATCTTAAGGTTTTTTTCCAAGTGCATTCATGTCCAGCCACACTGACAGCTGTACCTGCTGGTGAAGGCATCCTTGCACTTGACAGGTAAACTGAGGCGCAGGTATTCCAGGTGCACCTTCTCCAGGGTGCCAAACGTTTTGGACGACACCTTCAGACACGGCCCCACGTTGTTCCTGCCAACAGCCATGTCCGTTCGTTGCTTAGTTTGCATCCAACTCAGCATGCAATGGTTGAAAGGTTCAAGCTTAAAGGTCCAACAGCCTGTCACAGTCTTTAGGGCAAAGAATTCGTATCCACTGTGCCTATAGTTTGGCATAGGAATGCAGGGCCCAGTCCTCAACCTTCCCAACCCGAAGTTAGGTACTCATTCACACCTTGGTACAGAGAGGAAAATCAGAGTAAAGTGTCTTTGCCAAAGGCGCAGCACCTTGCTGAAAAAAGACTTTGAATCCTGATGACCGGTCAACACTGGATCAGAAGTCCTGTTGCAAACCGAT
This sequence comes from Babylonia areolata, assembly GCF_041734735.1. Classification (NCBI taxonomy): domain Eukaryota; kingdom Metazoa; phylum Mollusca; class Gastropoda; order Neogastropoda; family Buccinidae; genus Babylonia; species Babylonia areolata. The sequence goes on from NC_134879.1 coordinate 22,740,648, forward strand.
TCTGCCATGTAGCCTCCATGATGGTAATGGCATATCACCAGAAAAACCCTCGTATCACACCGCCAAGTTTGATGCAACAAAGTAGTTTTCTGGAATGTATCAATGTGAAAATTCATGTTGCATGAACTTTTTTTTTTAATTCATTTTTAATGCACACAAAAGAAAAGAAAATATATTGACAATAGACTGGTAAACTGGTAACCAGGGTAATTCAAACAGCAGTAGTTTTCTGGAATGTACCAATGTGAAAATTTAAGTTGCATGAACTTTTAAAAATTGATTTCAATGCATACAAAAGAAAAAAAAATATAGAGAGAGACAACATACTGGTAAACAAGACAGTTCAAACAGCAGGAGCAAAGTAAATTTTCAGTACAAAAGTAACAATGCTGGCAGCAGGACATAGTTGTAAAAGAAATGCAGAAAAAAAAGAGAAAATTCATGTATCCACCAATTGTGAAATATTATTTTGGTTCTTTTCTCATTTTTAACATGTCTTCTTTATTTCAAACTTGATACTTGTTAATATCAGAGGAAGAATTAGAATCTTGTTCACAAGAGGAAAATAAAAAGAAGACAAACTGTTGATCAATGTTTTCAGTGTCTTCACAGATTGATGGGGGAAAGAAGTGAACACAAAACCAATATACCTACAAATCAAGCATTCGCTGAACAGGTAAAACTAATACAAACACAAATTATGCAATGTACAAGTGCAAAACAAGCCTACGTGCATGTGTTTGTGTGTGTGTGTGTTCCATCTATTTTGTTCCCTTTTCCTTTCTTACATGTGTACAAACATCAATTCTCTATATCTTGTCAAAATGGAAAAAAATTTTTTTTTTTTTACTTAATTAAAAAAAAAAAAAAAAAAAAATGAAGAAAAAGAAATAATCCAATGTAGCGCCATACCTCCTGTAAAACAGCAATAAGAACAAATTTGCACAGCAGACCGCTTACCCTCCCTGTATGCGCGAGATGAGGAGGTCAGGGTGAGATGTCTCCACAGTCTCAAACAGCGGCTGCTCCTTGCCGTACCACAGAGTGACCGGTCGCACCATGTTCCTGCACAACAAGCACCACCCTTCAGCTGGCACAGTGGTTAAGATGCTCGTCTGCCAATACAGTGTCTCTGAGGGTCTGGGTGCGAATCCCTATCTCGCCCTTTCTCAAAATTTTGACTAGAAATCCAAACTGAGTATCTGGTCATTCGGATGAGATGGTAAACTGAGGTCCTGTGTGCAACTTGTACTTGGCATTTTGGAAAAGAACCCATGGCAATGTCAGTGTTGTCCTCTGGCAAAATTCTGCAGAAGAAATCCACACTGATAGGTACATACATAAAAATGCATGCACTCCAGGCCTGACTAAGTGCTTTGGGCTGGTCAGACACCTGCCTAGGAGATGTGGTGTAGAGTATATGGATTTCTCCCAACGAAGTGACGCCTCTTTGAGAAACTGAAACAGAAACTCTTCATCCTCTGTATTTGTGGGCTGCAACTCCCACAAACACTGGTTTGTAGGAATGGGCTTTAAGGACATGTACGACCGTCTCTACCCCACCATGTAGGCAGCCATGCTCAGCTTTTGGAGGTGCACACGCAGGGTATCCTTGCTTCCATAACCCACTCAACGCTGACATGGATTACAGGATCTTCAATAATGTGTATATCTGATCTTCTGAATGCATATACATATGGAGGGGGTTCAGGCAAAGAGAGAGGGAGAGAGAGAAAGAAAGAAATGGCAGAGAGAAAGAGTGAGAGAGAGAGAGACAGACAGAGAGAGACAGAGAGAATCAGACAGACAGACAAACAGATAAAAGATCAAAATGAATGGCAGAATAAATGCTGGGCTGACTTACACACAGAATGGTTCATAGCCTTCCTGCAGGCCACAGCAGGTGAAGTACTTCAAGGTGTTCACGTCCTGGAAGTCAAATTCAAATTGCTGGCTCTTAGAAAAACATCTCTGTTTGTGTAATGCAGGCGTGTGGTGCTAGCGTGTGGCTGAGTGGAATCAGCTGCTGCACTCTGACAAACAACACACACACGCAGACGTGCAGTCCAATTCCTCTCATTATTTGTTCCTTTCACTTTCAAGTGTTTTGGCTCTGCTCACTCACTTCCGCCTTCTCTCACGATCTTGCTCTCTCAGATTCTTGTGCATAAGCATCGTGGAAATTCACACCTGAACAGTTTGTTCACTCTCACATTTATATGAGTAGACCAGATGTTGCAGATGCTAAAGGCATGATCACTAAATGTCTTTTTCAGTCTGTATGCGCATGCGTGCGTACGTATGTACATGTGTGCATGTATGTGTGTATGTGTCTGTGCATGTTGTATCTCTGCGTGTTTGTGTTCTTGTGTGCTTTGCATCTGACTTACATGTTATTGTAAAGCACTTTGAGAGGTCTGAAAGCATTATATAAATGTACCATTCTTATTTGTATTACAATAAAAATAATCATTATCATCATCATTAATATCATTAGCATATTTGACTCACTTGTGTAAACAAAGTGAGTCTATGTTTTAACCCGGTGTTTGGTTGTCTGTGTGTGAGTGTGTGTGTGTGTGTGTGTATGTGTGTCCGTGGTAAACTTTAACATCACCATTTTCTCTGCAAATACTTTGTCAGATGTCACCAAATTAGGCATAAAAATAGGAAAAATTCAGTTCTTTCCAATCATCTTGTTTAAAACAGTATTGCATCTCTGGGATGGGCACAAAAAAATATAAAAAAAGAGAAGCCAAATCACATGCAAACTGAATTTACTGTTTATATATTTTTTTATTCTCTGAACTTGGCACTTTGATCTGATATTCTGACACAACAACAAGATCAGTCATTTTTATCATTTTTTGTTCAAAAAGGAACTTCTTTTTCTATGCATGAAAGTTATATTTCTGGTGCATGTCTTTGGTGCAGATAGTAAAAAAGGGAAATTAATCTGTAATTAATGCTAGGGGGGTTAATTTGCTTTAAACTGATCTTTCTCATCTTAAACATTACATTTTGAAATTATACTCAATACATAAAAAGCTTGTGTGTTTTACTCTCAGTGTACAGGGCTTTCACTATGTTCATTGGCCCAAGTGGTCTTTTTTGGAAAATACTAAAATCAATACTACAAGTGGACTTCATAGATCTATTGGCTGAACCCTGAAGGTCATGGGCAAAAATCAATTGCATGCACATATTTATACATGTTCGAGTCAAAGCGCATGCTCATATTCCTCGCGAACGCGAACGACGCCATTTTGTTTCAAGTTGTTGACCTGCCCGTTCAATCCTATATTCAATCGACAATACACAATAACATGTGATGGAAAGATGGAGAAGGAGACCGTTAAATATTTATAAACCATGAGAGTTAATACCCTTGATGAAACGTAAAAATTTCCAGTCTTGACTTTTCTCAAAATGAAGTCCTTTTCACTTCATACAACGTTTAGAAGTACTTGTACTTGGCTCTACATGTTATTAGTTTAATAAAATACTCAATTTTCATATCAACTTTAAGTTATAAAACTAGAATGAACATAAAAGAGAAACTGAATCGACCGTGTCGTACATTCCCAGCGGGTGTAACTAAACTTGTACATTTATCTAGATCCAGAGAAAACGGCTAAATGTTGTGGTGTGATTGCGGCGATGACCACGTCTCCTTTACCACGGACTTAAAAGAATTTTTAATTGCCCTTAAAGATTTTCTGAATGCCCAAGATACACCAGAATATGATTTAAACAGCGTTCTCACTGCGAATACCGCAATCGATTTATCGCCTTTAAAAAAGCATGTTTGAATGTTAAATTTTTGAACGTCAGTTAAGGAGCCATGATAGTGTAATGGGTAAGACAGTTTCTTCTCACCTGAACATGCAGGGTTCGAATCTGCCATCAGGACTTTTTTTTTTTCTTTTTTTTTTTTTTAACTCGAAGCTTTATAATAACAAATATAGAACACATTTTAACGATTAGATTTTTTTTTAAGTGTATCACAAGTGAGTCTTGAAGGCCTTGCCTCTCTTGTTTCTTTATTATTATAATCATCATCATTATCATTACAGCATTATCAGTTTCAAACACAGTTTCCTCAACATGTCATTCACATATTACAGGTGACCATGCCCAGCTATCCAGCCTTACCTTCCCCATGAAAGAGAACAAAACAAAAAAGAACTTTCACAAATGCATACTTCACCAAACACCTTCCACAAATGCCTACCTGGCCAAAGTTAAACTTGATCCTCTCCAAGGCCCCAAGAGTGAAAACAGGAACAAATCCTGTGGAATACATGACCAAATTTCAACTGCATGCTTTTCTCTGATTTTCAATCCACATGTTTGACTAACCAGGTACCATTTAAAGTGGGAAAAAAGAGACTTCTATCTTGCACAATGTTCCTAATACTCTGTAACTGTCTTCAAATAATATAGTTTGACTCTAATCCTATCCTATGAGTTGACTGAAAAGACTACAAGACTGAACAGGCAGCAGGTTACAATTACTGGAACAGACTTTGCAAGAGACAGGCTACTTTCCTTTTGGGAAACATGGAATAGACCCACTTCCTCCTTTTCAGGGAAATAAAACTTCACGAACACAATATCAAACATAACTAAGCCAAAACAAACAGCAGCACAATCAATCTTTTTTCATATCAATCATTTTTTGTTTAAATCTTAATGATGCACTGGAACAAGTATTCCTGAAGCTCTTGGGCACTGCGTAACAGGAGTAACAACTGCTCGTACACTGTCCTCTCTTCATTCCAATATTCAGTGGCCTGAGAACTCAAACTGAAGAAAAGACAGGGATGGGAAGTGTCCACACTATCTAACATTTGGTCTTCTTCTCCCTGCCACAACTACCCAGACAGAGTTAACCCCTTGACTGCTACACCTTAGTAAAATATCAGTTTGGCACCAGTTTTAACTGCTCTTCCTACACTTTGTGCACTTTTTAATGACCAAACTGATTTTACTGATCGAAGATAATAAAACCCCAAGAGGAAGAAGTCCCAATAAAGAAAGGTAACTGACTGTCTGACCAGCAATCTCAATGTTATCGCAGTGAGGTGACAACCCTTCACTGACAAGCTCATCTGTCAGCAGCAGTACAGGACTAGAGCCTCTTTTCCTGATCCTCTCCTCAGAAGTTTTCGTTGTTACGTCTTCACCAACAAAGGAAACTGGAATCTACCTGCGGTGTCCACCTCCACGTTTCTGAAGGCAATCTCCTGTCCCATGCTGTCCATCATCAGTTCACCGTTCAGAGAGAAGGCTGCAACAACACACACACACAGCCACTGCTTCAGCCATTCCTCTTCACACGCCTTCCATGACTGTATGCTGGTTAGATTTCCCCACTACATGCTCACTGGAAATCAAATTCATTTTTAATTCCAACAAATCTTTCATGATTCTTGAACAGGCAAAGACAGCAGACAGTCCTCTGTGGGAAACAGTGGTTGTAAAAAACATATTTCACTGTGTTTGTCTGTTTCTGGGAAACAAAAGTGATTGTATCTAACATATTTCACTGCGTTTGTCCTTTTCTGGGAAACAAAAGTGATTGTATCAAACATATTTCACTGCGTTTGTCCTTTTCTGGGAAACAAAAGTGATTGTATCAAACATATTTCACTGCATTTGTCCTTTGTAGGAACGGAGTAGTTGAACTTATTTCATTGCATTTGTCCTTAGTAGTAAATAGGTACTGCATTTGTCCTTAGTAGTAAACAGGTACTGCATTTGTCCTCTGTGGGAAATAGGTACTGCATCTGTCCTTAGTAGTAAACAGGTACTGCATTTGTCCTCTGTGGGAAATAGGTACTGCATCTGTCCTTAGTAGTAAATAAGTACTGCATTTGTCCTCTGTGGGAAACCAACATTTACTTTGTCCTTTGTGGGAAACAAGACATTACATCTGTCCGTTGTGGGAAACAAAAGAGAGACATCACATTAGCCCTTTGTGGAGAAAACAAAGTGGTTTATCTAACTTATTTCCGCTCGCTACAGGCATGACGTCTGACAGTGACAGCAGGAAAACTCACAGATGGTTTTGTCATGGAGGTCCAGCATGCAGCCAATGGTGTCGCCCTCCTGCAGGGGTTTGCCGTACGCCTCGTGGGACCCGTGGTGCCACTTGCGGGCCTGGGGCACAGCAACACGCACTGATCGACACTGATTCAAAACTTGGGCACAGATACAAAAGATACACAGACAGGCAGACAAACAGACTGACAAACACACACACACACACACACAAACACACACACACACACACACACACATTCTCTCTCTCTGTCTCCTGGGGAATAGTAACACTCGCTGATTTACCCTCAACACAAAGGCACAGAAATAAAAGCCACACAGCCACACAGCCACACACACACACACACACACACACACACACACACAGGCCTTGAGAAAAGCAACAGTAACTGATCCACCTTCAACACTTTGACAGCACTGGAATAAATGATCACACACACACACACACACACACACACACAAACGCACATACACAGAGGCCTGGGGCAAAGTAACACTCACAGATTTACCTTCAACACACAGGCATGGAAATGAGAGAGAAACAGACACAGACACAGACACACAGACACAGACAAGCACAACACACACACACATATATGAACACACGCACACAAATCAATAAAACCACTCAGAAATTCATTTTGCCAGAGGACAACACTTACGTTGCCAAGGGATATTTTTCAGAACACCAAGTGCATGCTGCAAATGGAACCCATGTTTATCATCTCATCCGAATGACTAGATGCTCAGTTTGATTCTTCCAAAACTGGGAAAAAGGGCCGAGACCAGGATTCGAACCTAGACCCTCATGGACACTGGCAGGTAAGTGGTCTTAACCATTCTGCACAGATGCAACCCCTGTCAAGTGTTTGTAAGAACAGTCAGGAAATTTGGCAGGAACATTTTGAATTTGGTAGGAACACCCGGACTCCAAGCCACATCAGCTAACAGGCACAGACGCTGTTTGACCAAGACGTAGCTTGATTCAGCCACGTTCTCTCTTGTTCGGGCAAACAATTAAGCTGATTGGTTCACTCTATGCTGTTTCAACGTAAACATGCATGCAATTAGCAGATAATCATCACGTGAGAGCAAGGTTAGTAGTGACTGCCCTGGCCTTGTGATCGGTAAGTCTAGGGCCCCTGGGTAATGTTACGACAGGAAAGCATGCAGCAGAAGATGGAACTCGTCGGAACAATTTTGACGTTGGCGTTAACATCGGAACAACAAACTGCGATCGAGCGTAACAAAATACAGCGAAATCCTAACAGTTGGCATCTCTGATTCTGCCACCTTCCTTCACAATACTAAGTCCAAATGAAAGCTGTGTACCAGGTATCCATCAAAGCCATAGGAGTCTGCCCCGGCACCCACTTCACAGCACGACTCGGTGCTGGCTCTGGCCCAGCCCACACGCATGTAGCCCGGCGTCACCACCTCCACCTCAAAGTACCTGCCAGGTGGGAAAACAGGTGCCATAATATCCACTTCCTCGCACAAACAAACAAAAAAAACAACAAAAAAACATGCACACACAAACACATGCACCCACAAGCCTATTCTCCTTGTATTTCTATTTTCATGAGGACATTAAACAGATCTGATTGAGTGATTGATTGATTGAGTGAGTGATTAAGTGATTGAATGAGCAAGTGACTGACTGACTTACTGATTGACTGATTGATTGAATAATTGACTGACAACACAGATGCAGAACAAACTGAATTTCATGCAACTGTCTTTCTGGAAGTGATCAGTTTCCATGGTGAAGTGGTTAACTTTGCTGACGACGACTGGGAGGGTATGGGTTTGAGCATCATCGGAGGCACATCACTGGGAGATTTTCCGTCCACAGCTAGCTCCCTCCCAGGGTTTGAAACCACACCCTCACGGACACTTAACTGGCAGATAAGCATCTTAACCATTCTGCCACTTTTCTCCATCCTCCGAATCCTCAATGGTCAAGTTGGGAAAGCCCAAAGTGAAGGCAAAAAATCACTTTGTGTTTGTGTACATCAGATGGTCATAGTTTGTTTGTCTCAGTCACAATACAAATCCAAGTACATATTTACTTCTTTTTTTCAAAATGTCAATGCACACAAATTTGATTTGTCACAAACCTGGTACTGATTGTTTAAAATCTAATCAAACGGGGGAAAAAACACTATGTCTTCAAACAAAGAAAGTTTACAAAAGTGGAGCAAAATGGATGTTGTACAAACTATCCATCTAATGACTCACCACTTTCCACTTGTGACAGCGTATGTTTTCTCTGCACGGTAGGTGCGAGTGCGACTGGCAGTGTCAGAGGGTTCTTTGGTGTGAGCTGCTCAGATGCAATGGAAACAATGTACGAATAAATATAAATGAAATACATTAACAATAATTTGTACATGTAACAAAAATAACAAAAATGTAAATATCATATGCAAACCGTTTACTACACAAAATGAAAATGAAAAGTATTCATCAATTTATCACAGAAACAAGAATTGCACCATCTTCCGTATCATACAAAATAAATTTACCAGTCAACGAACCAGTCATGTGTACACATATTTTGCTTATATACATGTGTGTGTGTGTGTGTGTGTGTGTGTGTGTGTGTGTGTGATTTTTACTGTGTGCACACATGCACATGCACAAAATCCAGGTCTATCTTTGTGTGTGTAAGTGTGTGAATGTGAGAGGGAAAACCTGAAAACTTATATATAAAAAAAAGACATATTATTTCAAACAGAATTGTTTTCTCCAGGGGACCACCCAAAATGCTTTGACAAATAGTATTTCCAATCATGGTAATCATCAAAGTATGTTTAAAAAAAAACAACCAAAAACACACAAAAAACCCCAACCAACCTATCAACTCTTTTATTGCCACCTGTTCTGTAGTGTAACATTTCCATGTACTAGCTGATTTCGAAGTCATCCACTTAACAGTCTAGTAACTTCATCCTATCTATGGCAATTTTTCTTGTGGCTTTTTTGTGAAATAAAGCAAATCTATACGAACAAGGTAAGTGTTTCTTTGTTTTCTCCCAGTCTTACACTGTGTCAATGGACTGCTGGAAAAAATGCAATGCTTGTATGAAGTAATCCTGAAGTATCATTGTGACTTTAGCAATGACAAGGTTAAACATCCAAGCATTTACAAATATGTGCATTTCCTTTTTTAAATGGTGATCATAGTATCCCTCCTTAGTGTCTCCCCCCCCCCAATACCCCCCTCCCCCATCCCCCAAAAGGACAAAAAAAAAAGTATGAATGATAAGATCAGAGAATGACAAAACACAGCTTTCCCACAATGGATAACATGTCATGATAAATGCATACCATTAACGTATGATACATGAGTAAATGACTGAATATACAATGTATTTCTTTGCTTATTTTCCAGTTTTATTCTACTAAAACATCAAGGGCAGAAACAGGAAAGTACGGATTAGCTAATAAAATCTTCATTATCAAACAAATCAGTAATAGGGGTGGGGGTGGGGGGATCTGTTTCCGATCAGCAGGAAGAAAAGCCGACAAAAAGTATTGCAACAGCCAGTAAGCAATACTATTACAGACAATAGATATGATGCAACCCAAATAAACAAAGGCATAATGACACCTGCACACACCTACCATATCTTGTGAATCTACTGAATTTCAGCAGGTAAGTTATCTCTTACACAAATACTCTCTCTCTCTCTCTCTCTCTCTCTCTCTCTTCTATGTACACATATGTGTATCCTATAAAAACATATTTTTTACCATATGCTCTTGTTAAAGAAATTGCAACAATTATGCAGAACAAAATCCTTAGTATGGATAGAATTTTATAAAACTGTGTGTATGTATGTGTGCATGCGCGCATACGTGCGTGCGTGTGTCTGCCTGTCGCTCTGTGTGTGTGTGTGTGTGTGTGTGTCTGTGTTTCTGTGTCTGAGTTTGTGTAGTATGTGTCTGTGTGTGTCACTGAGTCTGCATGTGCCTGTGTGTCTGTGCATATCGCAGTGTGTCTATGTCTGTGTATGCTTCCTTGGTTTAAGAAAATTTTCCTCTTGAAATAAATGTCCCTTGTTTCACACAATCACACAGGTAAGTGCTGGACAGCAAGGTAACTTTCACATGTTTTAACTTCAGATGAACAGACAACAACAACAAAAAACAGATTCACAAAACAAAACAAAAAATCAGGCATCTATTTTGAGAAGAAAAAAAAATAAAGGAAATAAAACTTTAAAAGTGACCTCAACACTACAAAATCATAAATATATATTGTCAGAAAGTAATGCATGTGTTACTAAAACCAACCTGTTATGAAACAAATTTTCATACTATAAAAAAATGATAAGCCATCTTTTACACACCTCGGCTGTTTTTTTCCCCCCCGCTAAATATCAGTGATGATAATGCAGATTTTAGTTGGTACTGTCACTACTGTTTTGCTACAGGGATAGGGAGCAGATGCTGTTGGGCAGTTTCTGTTGGATGACCACATGCACAAGCATGGCTGGAAGTTAGTCTGCACTGGAATGGATCACACGTGATCTACAATGTCGTATTTTGTTTTGACTTTTGACCAAACTAATAAAGAACATTAATGATAATCATGATGATAATAATAATCATTATCAACATCATCATTATCATGAAATAATAATAATAATAATAACAACAATAATAATAATGGACATTATATAGCATACCATCCAGAAAACTGGCAAAGGTGCTTTATTAAACACGTGCTACTTTACATCAAATCAAACTATGGTCCTTTGAGCCTCGCCAACCACTAAGGCCATCTCAAGGCTATCGCCAAGTTAGCATCTACTTCAAGTGACAGGTAAAAAAAAAAAAGAAAAAAAGTACAATAAAAACTAGTCATTGCTTCAACCTTTTCACTCAGTAAGTTTAAAAACCTACCACAGTTTTTAAAATATTCAAATCTAATTAAAAAAAATTCACTTCTTTCAAGAAGTTTATTAGCGTCCACGGAGGGACATCACAAAACAAAGTCTTCAAAGAATCTGCCGTGAAAAAAGTCTGTGTCTAGCGTCATGCAGATCCCAGCAGTCAATGAGCACAAGGTTCAGATACTTTACATAATCATGGTAACATGTAATCATAAGATACAGACAGCACATACTGGTAATGTGGTCGCTGAGAACCACTCTCCCTTAACCCCTTGACCGCTGAACCTTGGTGAACTGAGCGCAGTGTGGGTTTCCACTGAACACGTCTTTGTCCTTAGAAGATATTTTGAATAATTATTCATTACTCCGACAAATCACATAATATTTGAATCAAAGTCCAGTTGGTATCTAACCTATGACTGATTATGTTTTTGTTATAATTGATTATGCTTAATCCTGTTACAGGAATGTATGAAATAATTATACTTTACTCTCAGTTAGTTCAATCTTTTGTAGTTCTTCCTGTTAAAGTTCTGCCACTTTTTATGTCTCTGTTCCTGTATCAGTCATCCCACCACCACTTCCCATCGCCCCACTCTCCACCCCCCAACCCCCACGGCGCACACGCATGTACTACTCCCCACGCCCCCTCCCCCTGTCTAATATCACTTGCAAGTGAAAAGACGTTAAACAAAAGAAAGACAGATCAGTGTGGCAGGATTTTGAAGTGCAGATACCACTTTCAGTGCACTTGTCAATGGCGTTTGCACATCAAAAAGTACTCACAGATGCCAACCCCTGTCAAGTGTTTGTAGGAACAATCGGGAAATCTGGAAGGAACATTCTGAATTTTGGTCAGAACACTCGGTCTCCGAGCCACATCAGCAAACGTACATAGCTTAATCCACCTGGCATAGACGCTGTTTGACCGACATGCAACTTAATTCAGCCACATTCTCTCTTGTTCGGGCAAACAATTAAGTTGATTGGTCCACTCAATGTCGTTTCAATGTAAACAAAAACGCGATCAGCTGAGCATCATTACGTGAGACCAAGGTTAGTAGTGACTGCCCTGGCCTCGTTATCGATAGGTCTTGAGCATCCGGGTAATGTTACGACAGGAAAGCATGTGATCATGCTATGTAGTCAAAAATGCACTTGTCAGAATAATTTTGACGTTGGTGTGACTTCGGAACAAACTGCGATCTACCGTAACAAAATATGGTGAAGTAACAGTTGGCATCTCTGAGTACTGGACAATCCCATGGGGCAGAAATTCAAATACAGTGATGACTGACACCCCGATCCGAAAACTTGTTAGCAAGAGTCATGAGGGTCTGGGAAAAAAGTGTTCAACCAAGTGACAGAATTAGTTTGCTGTTATTTAACAAGCTTGGTCCAAAAATCTCTTTTAATAAATACTAATAATATCAATAATAATAATAATAATGATAATAATGATAATAATAATAATGATAATAACAAAGCTCTGTCCTTGCCATGTAACAGAAGCAGGCCCATTCTTCTCTGTGTATATAAACCTACATAATTTCCATATTACCTGCTCACTTTGAAGAAGAACTAAAGAGCACGGAACAGTAAAAAGCAGGGAGGAGGCCGTGGGGAAGGAGGGAGAATAAGGAATGAGAAAAAAGGGAAGTTTTTCAACAAATTAAAGGAAAGGAAAAGGAAAGAAAGAAACACAAAAAGGGTGAACAAACTATCAAGCCTCTCGCTTGGTTTGCATGTCACTGCATAAAAGTTCCAATTCCAATTTTATGTTCCAATGAGAGCTCCTTCTAAATTCTGAAAAAGCCTACCCCTTCAATGTTTGACAACGTGAGTGGCAATTAATTAAACATCTGGCATCCTGCCATTTAGTTCTGCTTCCGAACTGTGGTCATATGTCACATGTTCAAGTCCCAGTCTAAACTTGGAAGAAACGCATACTCTTGACATCTTCTTGATGAAGCCAGACAATGTTTTACTCTCAGCAATACGGTGTGTTTGAATGCTGATTCATCACTTGCAAACTCTTCTGTCATTTCTTAAAATTGGTGTAGGCTGCTCGATACAACTTCACTGACACAATTTAAAGCCCTGGCTGGCATGCTGGCTTCAAACAAAAGTCAGGCATTTGCTCCTTCATTTTTTTCTCCTTTTTTTTTCTTCACAGCACATGCGGTGAAGCACACATGCATCTGTCCACACACTTTGACACCCCCTTGAAACTGAAACTAATTAACTAACTGTGTCCAAAACTGATCAACCACCACCATGATTGGATATATGTATCAGACACACAGCTGGCTGAGTGGTAAAAAGGTTTGATCCAACCACCAAGTGAAAAAAAAACACCAAAAAATCAGACCAAGTACACTGTAATATCTGGGATTATGTAAAGGTATCTGAAAGCTTTGGTAGCCCCACAGCAAGCCAGCACTGTCCACAACTAACACACACTGAAACCATGGGCAGTTCTGAAACATCCAGAGCATCTCATGCTGATCAAGTCTTATCACTTTCTATCACAGACTGACATTAGTCTACAGCTGGACCAACAGCAAAGTGAGAGCTGTATTATCAATGGTTTCTCTATTGCAATGGGAAATCATTTACAACTTAGTCTTTTGTGAAGGACTATGACTCTCAAACTAGGGGGCAAAATTGAACGGGCTCTTTGTGCTGCAGCCTTTGGGAGCTAGTTTGCCTTTGGGAACCATCCCAAACACCAACTGTCCTAAAGCCCTCTTGGCCAAGAGAGTGGGGATGTAACTTGGGCAAGACACTCTCCACTATAATCAAATTCTAGCCCAGATAGTCAGGACAGCAGTTGCCTCCTCTGCTGTTCTGATGGTCATAGTCAAACACGACTATCATACATACAAAAAAAAGAAAAAGAAAAAAAAGCCATTAATACTTTTGTCACAGACTAGTCTTAGCCTGGAAAATAATTTGCTTGAAAACTTAAGTCCTCTAGTTTCAAACACTGAATGATGTGACCAGGTCTAAGTCTGGTAAATGAAACAGTGCCACTGGAGAAAGCTTATCCACTACAAAGACTGGAACTGGAACCTTCACTTCAAAACTATCCGTACTGACAAGCTAGGAATATATACTGCGACAATAGCAAGCTTGGGGAACAAAACAATTTCATGATTTAATCAACAAACAGTTTGAAATCCTGGTATTCATTTATATCATCTTGAATTCTTTTATGGAAAATTCAAGTTACATTAACAAAACAGGCTCATGCACAAAACTCATCAACTATTGCCATGATGTCACCGGATTTAGAACATGATGAAGCAATATTACTAGATCATCTGCCCACTATGGCTTTTGATTCCAAACACAACATCCCAATATAATGAAGCACACTGCAGCAGTCTTCAAACTTTGACAACAGGGAATGGGGGAAAACGAAGCCAACAACAGCTGTTACAGACTGATGATATTAATTAATACACCCATCACACATAACAAGTACTTCTTTCTGATTAATTCATAATCAGTTTCAGGATTAATGAAGATAAACCACTCTCGTCACCAGACTCGGGGGAAACCATCAGTTAAAGAGTGTTAGGAATTCCGTGGTACTTACACATCCCCCTTTTTTCCATGTCATTTCGGCGTCTAACTTCAGCTGAACAACAACAGAACAGAACTCAACGTACACAACACAGTTTGCCGGATTTCTTCACACGACACAACAAAGTGTACACAAAGAACACCCTCATTTCTCCACGACAAAGTGCACACAAAGAACACCCTAATTTCTTCACGACAAAGTGCACACAAAGAACACCCTAATTTCTTCACAAAAAAGTGTACACAAAGGACACCCTCATTTCTTCACCACAAAGTATACACAAAGGACACCCTCATTTCTTCACCACAAAGTGTACACAAAGGACACCCTCATTTCTTCACCCCAAAGTGTACACAAAGAACACCCTCATTTCTTCAAGACAAAGTGTACACAAAGAACACCCTCATTTCTTCAGGACAATGTGTACATAAAGAACACCCTCATTTCTTCAGGACAATGTGTACATAAAGAACACTCTCATTTGTTCCTGATAATGTGCACATAAAGAACATCCTCATCCCTTCAGAGCAACATGTACATAAAAAACACCCTGTTTTCTACATGACAATGTGTACGTAAAGAACATCATTTCTTCACAAAAATGTGTACACAAAAAACACACATCTTTCTTCACAACAAAGTGTAAATAAAGACCACACTCATTAATTCAAGACAATGTGTACACACAGAAAGCAACGTTGCACACTGATGACGCCTAAGGTTTACACTCAAACTAAATAACAATCTGCAACAAAACGTTAACTTTCTGTTAATATCTACTGAATTTTTATTTCTAAATTTGTTACCATCACACTTTTTTTTTTCAACAAGACACTGCTGTGTCTAATGCTGGCCGCCACCTGAAAGACCTGTGGATCCTGAGAAGCACGAACAATTATATAAAATTATCAATGTGTGATGACACATAGGTCTGGGTGGTGGCTGTGTCAGGTGGAGACAACCCCACAGATTGCTCAGCCCTCCCCCCTCTCTCCCTCCCCACCATGTTCATATTCATGTACTATGCCACACCACACCACAGCGACTGGCAATGCTGTTGTTTTTTTTTTCTTCTTCTTTTTTTTTACTTTTTTTTTCTCAATAATTGTATATCAGTTCAGGATCTAATTCCTGTTTGTTTTCAAATTATAAACCACAAAATGGAAATGATTAACACATTTCCAACAAGACGGAAATGGCAAACACATTTTCCAACAAAATGGTAAACACATTTTCCAACGACAAGAAAATGACAAACACATTTTTCAACACTCAAAAATGACAAACACATTTTCCAACAAAATGGAAATGACAAACACGTTTTCCAACAATACAGAAATGACCAACAAATATTTAACAAAACAGACATGGCAAACATATTTCCAAACAACACAGAAATGGCAAACACATTTTTTCAACAAAATGGAAATGACCAAAACATTTTACAACAAAAAGGAAATCACAAATACATTTTCCAATAACATGGAAATAATCATTTTCTGACAAAACAGAAATGACAAACACATTTTCCAACGAAATACAAACATATTTTCAAACAAAACAGTAATAACAAACACATTTTCCAACAATTTGGAAATTTTTAACAAAACGGAAATAGCGAACACATTTTTCAGCAACAGGGAAATGACAGACTTTCCAACAACACGTAAATGACAAACACTTTTCCCAACAAAATGAAAACTGCACATTTTCCAACAACAACAAAAAAAAAAAAAAAAAAAAAAAACCAAACCAAAACAACAAATGACCAACACATTTTCCAACAACACAATTTCCAACAATATGGAAATGACAAACACATTTTCCAAGAGGGCGTTAAACAACACTCCAACACATTTTCCAACAATATGGAAATGACAAACACATTTTCCATGAGGGTGTCAAACAACACAACAAAGCCTCCTGCCTTGACCCAACCGTTTCAAAGAACCCCCAGCGAACAAACAACCCAACCCCTAAATGCACATCATATTGATTATAGCCATATAGAAGCTGCACAAGAAACCTAGGGTACAGGATCCAGCAGAGGTCAGACAAACTCAAACAAGCAACAACAAAAAACCCCACTGATTAAGAGACATTCACCTGCTGACAGAGGGAGTCTAACAAAGCCAGTCTACACCATTCACAGCCTTACCAACACCAGCAGACAAGACGGTTATACACCCATAGCCACTATTGAACAGACAATCACACGCCCATAGCCACTAGTCAACAGAGGGCTACACACCCGTAGCCACTATCATCAGCAGAAGCCTCCACCAACAATACAAATGCTGCTGTGTGTACCTGTTCTGAACCCCAGAGCAGCTAATCTACTCTGCAGCTTGCTTCCTTTGGCAGGCAGGGGTGAAAAAGCCATTCATCAACATCATTCCAGCTAGTGTCTACTCTGATGTTCTTGTTTCTTCTATCATGCTGATGCTTTAGTCACAATTAAGTGATGAATGAATTTTGTATAAAAACAATGATTAAAATATCATGACAATAGAACAATGTTGTTGCTGCGGCTGCTGTTTTCACTACGCACAAAACACAATACAGAAAATCACTTTTCTAGAATGCAAAAAATACTACACAAAAGATGACAATATGTACATAAAGACACCTATTCCGTCACATTCATGTCAACACAACATTCCTGAATGTGTTCTTCTGACCTACACATTGTGACAAAAAATCATGCAAAATGTCGTATCCAGCTACCTTTTGTCCTCATAACACCACTGCTTGAGAAAGCATGCATTGTTGTTCATGTGTATGTACATGTGTGTATGTGTACTGAGAGAGAGAGAGAGAGAGAGAGAGAGAGAGAGAGAGAGAGAGCTCTGAGAGAGAGAGAGATAGAGAGAGTGTGTGAAGGCATAATATTAGTATCAGACTGTCAGTATGTTGGCATGTGTGTGTGTGAATGTGCATACACGCCTCTCTATGAGTGTGTGTCTGTGTGCATCTCTTGGAGTGCATGTGAATGTGTGTGTCAGTAAATGTATGCATCACATTATATACATGTGTATGCAAGAGTATTCAAGAGCTTGTATGTATGCGGATAAGTACAGGTGTGGTTATTTGAACAAGTGCAAGAATGACCAAGCGCACGTGTGCATTTGTGAGTGCGTATGTGTGAATGCGTGTACATGCATGCACACACGCATGCCTGCATGCATGTGAGCCAACACCAACAAAAGACGTTGCCATATGTTGAAATATTACCAGATTTTTTCATCTCCCTTGCATCATCTTATGAAATCAGTCTTCAGACAATTCTGATAGCTTCTAGCAAAGATTGGGCATTGTCCACATTTTATCCCATCCACTTTGAAGCAGACAAAATCAGAATCCCAGCAACTAAAACAGGTATACCAATTTAGACTGCTGTCAGTCCCATTCTGAAAATGAATTTAAAGGTGTATTCATAGTACTGTCTGCATTTCATCCCATCCCAAAAAACTTACAGAAGAGAAATTAAAAGGATAAGGGATTAAACCTGGAACATACATAGTGCTGGTGTGTTTGTGTTCTTTTTTTTTTTTTTTTTACCACATAGAAATTATTTGGGAATTATTTTCTTCAGAAGTAAAAGATGAAGAAGTGCAAATGCACCCACACTTCGCTTTGCAAAGTTTAGCAGAATGTCTCATCAAACACACACACATGTACACAATGAATGCTGACAAAATGAGTGATATTCCACAAGCCTCCTTTAAAAAGTCCTAACATCCATACAAATGTGATGTACATTTTATCCTGCACATGTTTATTTTTCCTTCTACCAGTCTGTTTATTTTTCCTTCTACCGGTCATTTCAAAGGGATGAAACAAGGACCCTAAAACAAGAGCACCATTGCCTCAGTAGGAAAACACTACGCCTCTGAGTGAGTATTCTGAACACGGAAGAATATGTTACCGTCTCCGTTAAAAGCAAGTGCATGTGGACTAAATGTGGACACTGCCAAAGGTCATACATCAGCTGTGATGACTGCACTGTGTACCGTTTGACAAGGATACAAACATGACACAGCAAGTAACCAGCTCAACCGGTGACCCTGTACTGGCATTAATAAGCCCAATGACGCTGCATATTACACAGGACATTTGTTAGTGAAGCCACACACCTGTCATACCAGTCTCCCCAGTTTCACTGGTAGGGGCTTCAATGGTGTAGCCATAGGCAATCAGGGTTCGCACTGCTTCGTTTGATGTGTCCCTGGAAGACATAAACAGGAATATCTATCTATCTATATAGATATATGTATGTGTGTGTGTGTGTGTGTGTGTGTGTGTGTGTGTGTGTAGATAGATAGGGAGGGGGATGAATTTGAAATAAATATTTAAATACCATTACAGAAAATTACATCGTAAAAGTGAAGTCATCAATCTAACAAGCAAAACAACTGGTGTTTTCAAAGGGACTGAACCTGCTTCTGATGATGTGTGTGTTTTTCGTATGAAGTATCACTCTGACAGTGCCCTCACATGTTGTAGGGCTGATCCAGATACTGCAGTGCAGTTGCACTGGTGGGGTGCATAGTGTTAAAAATCACTCTCTGCACATCTTGCATGTGACTGACGTTCACTGACCTGTTGGCTTTCTTGATGTGGATGTCCACCTTGCTGTAAGGGACCAGGTGAGGGCTGCGCTTGTGGATGTGGTCCTGAAAAAAGAAAAAAGAGAGAGAACACTTCTTGTTGCTGTCAGACTGGCCTTTCAGGGCCTGATGCCACAAACTACTCAATTCATTTTCTCTGCAGCTCTTATCACCCTCACCTCCTCCCATGCAGCCCCTTCCCTACCTGTAAGTCTTATCTACAGGTGAATACAAAGGGTCTGAAGCAAAGGAAAATCATCAACAGCTGACTGAGAAGAAGCATGATAGTTGTGTCCAGCTATGACCATCAGAACAGTGCGGGAGGCAACTGCTGTCCAGACTATCTGGGCTAGAATTTGATAACAGTGCAAAATGTCTTGCCCAAGTTACATCCCCACTATCTCAGCCAAGAGGGCTTCAGGACAGTCAGCACTGGGATGCACCATAAAGGCCAACTACCCTTCCAAAGCTGCAGCACTTAGGAGCCAATGCAGCCTTACCTCCAAGTTAGTCATATTCCTTCACAAAAGGCTACGCTGTCAATGAATTCACACTGCGGTTAAGAGACCACTGATCATACAGCACTAATACTGCTGTTGGCCCAACTGTATGCTTATGTCAATCTCTGCTGTAAACTGAATGTTGAGCCGACTGGGAATACAATACAATACAACTACAAACCATATGACACGCTCTCCCTGGGTTAAAGCAGCTCAAATTTTAGACAAAGAAATTTGTTGTGGTGAAAAGTAATGCAATGCAATGCAATACAAAGCAAAACAATACAATGCAATACAATACAATGTAATACAATGCTATGCTATGCAATGCAATATATAAAATACATATACCCTAAACTACATACAATGCAACACAACACCACACCACACCACACAACACACCACACCACACCACCACAGACCTCAAACAGTCCGTAGGTCCAGCCATTCTTGATGCGGTCCCGGGCCCACACGTTGTGGGTGTTCTCGGCCAGCAGCTCCACCAGCTCCTCCAGTTTCTCATTCAGCGTGACAGCCGACAGGTCCAGGGGGCTGGGCTTGTAGCCATTGCTCTGCAGGTAGCTGGTGATACATCAGGCTGCGGTTAACACTTTTCAGCCCTTTAAAAGTCTTCTTTCTGCCTCTGCACCCTTCCCCAGCCTGGCACATTTTGGCTCAGCTGCATTGGCAGGGAGGGGTGCTTTGATTCAGTCATAATTTTATGGCCACCGCTCAACTGATAGCTACCAAAATTTACATGATGATTGAAATATAATTTTGACACAAGCTGCAGAAGTTTCAGGGAAAGAGATGCAATGTTTCATTAGTACCTTTAGATTAACCCATTCAGCACTTGCTATGCAGTAAGCCTTTTGCAATGCCGAAAACCAGATAAGAAAAAAACATGCAACAACAAAAAAACCCAACACTAATTGTTTGAATTACTCAGCTAAACTTTGCATGCCTGTGGAGAAGGAAGTTCTGTTCCAGTTACTTTCCTTCCCCTGAAGTTTAATACATACTAGCGCGCTGATGAATCGGTTCAAGTGATCAGGTTCCTTCATCCGAATACTACTGGGGCTCAGGCTGATAATGACAATCTGCAGTGCTCAGGCACAGGGTTGTAAGAGTTAGCCCCTTCACTGATGATCTGTTGTGAAATGAAATCAGTGCAATATGAAGTTCAAGAACTACTACTTGTCATGTCCTTCAGAGAGGTGCAATTTGATTTTACTGAACAAGAGGAAAGAGCACAAATAAAATATGGAAACCAACATCCTGACCTCTAACCCTGATCCTATCACAGGCAACTGCTCTTCACGTACGAGCAGCAGAAGCAGCAGTAAAAGGGTTAATACCACACTTTCAGGACTGGTGCTGTGAAGACCAGCATGCTGAGTTGCTGCAATCAGTTGTCAAAATGCCAAGGTAGGAATAATCAGTAACAGTAAATTTCGGCATTCCTCAGCTCCAACCATGCTGAAGTCAGTATGTTTTGTTTGCTTTTTCGTTTGTCTTTTCTCAAAAACTCTAACACAGAACAATGTCCATTGTTCTTTTCCCAACACAAATGCAAACACACACTTCCCCTCCCCTACCCTGTACTTTGCCTGGCTCAGTCACACATCAGACAAACCACCCAGGCACACTGTATCTTACTTGTTGCCCAGTTTCAGCATCTTGAGGCGGTTGTTCTGCTGCTGCTGCTGGTTGACACCAATGTGGTAGCCCAACGCCAGGAGAGTCCTGGACACACACAACAGTCAACTTTAAGAACGCTTCAATCAAACATCAGATGACCATGATAAATCTCTCACAAAATGACTGATCTTATTTAGCCTTACAAACTACAACAGCCCACTCCATACTTCTTTTAATTTCCCTGACCTGTTACTTTTGTATGTTAGTATTTTTGACAAATCCTATTTCAATATTTCCTATCATGTCCCAATCAAGTAGACAAACCAAGACACAGAGAAATCAAAATCCAAAAGAATATTATGCAGAACAGTACCTGAGAGTCTCGTAGGCCACAGTGATGACGTATTTTTTCTCAGACATGGGCAGACGTTCAAAGTTGGTCAGTGACGGATTTTTCTTTCGCTGAGGGTCACGGGTCTAGAAAAAAAGAATTTATACACTTCCAATATGAAGAAGAAAAAAAACGAGTAACAATCTTGTATGAAAAGAAAAAGTACACACCCTATTAAAAAAAAAAAAAAATGCAAAGAACTAATAATAATGATGATGATATTCATATAGTGCTGAATCTTGTGCAGAGTCAAAGTCTTTTTCTTCTTCCTCGTTCGCCTCCCATTATATAAGCAGCCCGGTGTCCTCGATAAAGGCTCCTCGCAGGGTGCCGTACAGTTTGGGCAGAGTCAAATCAAAGCACTTTCACACCAGTCATTCACACGCATGCACAACTCTAAAACTACCCTAAAAAAAATTCCCTCTCTCAATAGATCGTTACAAAATTTTGTGTTGTGTTTTCTCTTAAAAAAAAGAAAGCATTACTGTGCTTAGTCTCAGTGCTGTGTTATGTTTCCAACAAGAAAGCATTAACAAACACCCAGTCAAACAAGGACTCACTTCTCCATATGCCCAGCCCTGGTCGATCTTGGCCACAGCCCACAGCTCATGCAGGTTCTCAGCCAGCTTGTCCCGCACGTTCTCTATGTAGGTCGGCAGCTGAATCTGGACAATACAAACAGCAGCCTGACTTCCTTTTCCATGTTGTTGATTTTTTTTTCCATTATATCAGATAAATATTTACATTTTTTTACTCATCCTATGGCACCGAGTGGTCTGCTGGGCTTCTTCTCTTCTCCGTCTTCTTTCTTAACTCATTGAGCCCTGCACCCCAGCAATGCTCCGGCATCAAAATTCATCTCATTAAAACATTTCTTCACATTCCTACTTATGCATAAACCACAAGCAAGGGGAACTAACTTGTACAGTATTTTCCAGACGTGTCCTCAAGTAATTTGGAGGACAAAAAAACCAGTCTGTTTTCTGTGTTTTCAACACAATGTCATGGAAGCCTGTCAAGGCAGTAAGATCCCTGGGGTTGAATGGGTTAACTCTCTGAAGAGTGACTGGGGCTGCTGCACTGAAGAACTGTTCACCAGATTCCTCCAGGTCTGTCAGTTGTGTGTCTGTATCAGCTGGGCAAGAAACAACAAAAGATCAAGATCGATGGAAATGACTGCTGACCCCCGGCACAGGCCACTCACGTGAGAGGTGCTGACAGGGTTGGGCACGAAGGGCTGGTAGTCACAGATCTCTGTGGGTCCACTCAGCACGTTCTTGTTCAGCTCCCCAAAGTAGTAGCAGGACTCGATGCGCAGTTTCTCTTTGGGGGGCAAGGACTCGATCATGGGAGAGTGCTCATCAGGGGGACCGAACTTCAGCCGGCCGTCCTCCCCGCCAAAGACGTAGCGACAGCTGCGGGCAAAACAAGTGTAATGGATTGATTCGTGAATGGCATGCCAATTTTTCTTTTTTTTCTACTTTGAAGAATGAAGCTTTTTCTTTTCTATAACCTTTTCTTTACTTCAAACAATACATAATCAAATTCCTGAATGACTAATTCAGTCCCTGTGTGTGTGTGTGTGTTCTTTCTTTTCAGTTGACATCTTTTAATTGTTTAGTGATATTAGACAAGTGTGCGAGTATGTGTGTGTGTTCTTTGCTAAGTGTTCATTAAAAATATTATGAAATAACTTCGTGTTAATTATATCTATGTTAAGTTACAGTGTAATATTTTATGCCTGTTCTTTTACTGTGATTATTGATGACTGTGATTACGGTATATGAGATTTATGTGAACTTGGCATTGAAGCATGTCAGTTATGTTCTCATACTGAATGACTGAGACTCACGTACATTCTTTATGTTACATACAACACAAATGAATTTCAACAACAACTTAACGTTTATGCATTCTATGTCAATTATATTCTCATTCTGAATGAATATGATTCTTGAACATTGTTTATATAACATACACTAAAACAAATTTCTCTTATTGGAGATAATAAAGTATTCTGTATATGACTGATTTTCGTGCACTGTATATATATATAACATACACCACAAATGAATTTCTCTTATTGGATATTATACCATATATGACTAAGTTTCTCATACACTGATTACATAACATACGCCACAAATGTATTTCACTTATTGGATGTGATAAAAACATTCCATTTTCTCTGGGGGGGTTTTTTCAAACGTTCTTATTCAAAATTTTCTATTTTAACATCACAAAACAAACACCATCCAAATGATTATACACATGATAAAAGGAAACTGAAGAGAAAATGATACTAGGACAGATCAAAATTATCACCAAAGAAAGGTCATTTATAAAATGAATGCATTTAAAAAAAAAAAATTCAATTATCATATTTTGTGTTCCAGAGAAGAAGAACGCTGCAACTTGTGACGATTAAACCCAGGTGGAGCTGTGTATGGCTGACACACAATGAGCAGCTGGGGAGTAGTACCACTGAAACAATGCACATGACAGGGCAGCAAAAAAACACGCACAAAAAAAAACGAAGTACCTGACGGATGCTGACATGGTGACGACAGGGAAGAACATGCCGTCCAGGTTGAAGTCCTTGAAGAAGCCGCCAATCTTGACCCCGTTGATGGAGAAGGTGATCTGTGGAATGGTCAGGTCCAGGGAGCAGCCCACCACGTCACCCTTCTGGAAGGACATGCTGGACGGACGCACCTGTCGGGGCTTGCCACCTGACCACACAGCACAGTCATCATCATGATAAACATAATAGTAATAACGCACATGATTGTATGATTCATGATATGATATGATATTATATATCATATGATATTGTACGGATTCCTTCCATTTTTTTTTTTATTCTTTTTTTTTTTTTTTTTAACATACCCAAAATCCGTAAATGAAAAGTTGTATTTATTCCATAAATGCTACTGACTACTATGACATATAGTTATTATGGAGTGACAAGTACTGGTTTGATTATTTCCATGTTGTTTAGTTGATTGTGTAATTTATATACAAAATAAAACGGTGGTCGACCCAAGAAAGTATGGGTAAAAAAAAATTTTTTTTTTTAAATAGTAATAATGACAATTATAATAACTACAGTGATCACACTCAAAGTAATGACATGCTGGACGGACACACCTGTCGGGGCTTTGCCACCTGACCACACAGCACAGTCATCATAATAACAATCATTATGGTAATACTAATAACAACTACAACAATCATAATCATAATTATAGCAATGACATGCTGGATGGACACACCTGTCAGGGCTTTCCACCTAACCACAGATGATGATATTAATCATGATAATAATAATAATAATAATAATAATAATAACAACAACAAAAGTCATAATCGTAACAGTAATGATATTCTGGATGGACACACCTGACCACAGATGATAATAATAATAATGACAATAACAATAATAATAACAATCATAATCAAAAAAGTAATGATATGCTGGATGGACACACCTGACCACAGATGATGATGATGATAATAACAATAACAATAATAACAAATGCTGGATAGACACATCTGACCACAGATGATGATGATAATAATGACAATAACAATTATAACAAATGCTGGATAGACACATCTGACCACAGATGATGATGATGATAATGACAATAACAATAATAACAAATGCTGGATAGACACATCTGACCACAGATGATGATGATAATAATGACAATAACAATAATAATAACAATCATCATAATAGTAACGATATGCTGGGTGGATACATCTGTCAGAGCTTTCCACCTGACCACAGATGATGATAATAATAATAACAGCAATAATAATGATAACAACTGAATCGATCATAATCATAATCACAGTAAAGACATGTTGGATGGACACACCTGTCAAGGCTTTCCACCTGACCACAGATGATGATAATAATAATAACAGCAATAATAATGATAACAACTGAATCGATCATAATCATAATCACAGTAAAGACATGTTGGATGGACACACCTGTCAAGGCTTTCCACCTGACCACAGATGATGATAATAATAATAACAGCAATAATAATGATAACAACTGAATCGATCATAATCATAATCACAGTAAAGACATGTTGGATGGACACACCTGTCAAGGCTTTCCACCTGACCACAGATGATGATAATAATAATAACAGCAATAATAATGATAACAACTGAATCGATCATAATCATAATCACAGTAAAGACATGTTGGATGGACACACCTGTCAAGGCTTTCCACCTGACCACAGATGATGATAATAATAATAACAGCAATAATAATGATAACAACTGAATCGATCATAATCATAATCACAGTAAAGACATGTTGGATGGACACACCTGTCAAGGCTTTCCACCTGACCACAGATGATGATAATAATAATAACAGCAATAATAATGATAACAACTGAATCGATCATAATCATAATCACAGTAAAGACATGTTGGATGAACACACCTGTCAAGGCTTTCCACCTGACCACAGATGATGATAATAATCATGATAAAAACAATAATAATAATAATAATAATACCAACAACAACAAACATAATCATAGTAATGATATGCTGAATGGACATGACTGTCAGGGTTTTCCACCCGACCATCACTTAATGATAATAATCATGACAATAACAATGATAAAAACAACAACACGTACAACTACAACAATCGCAATCATAAGTAGTAATGACAACCTGGATGGATACAACTGCTGGGGCTTTCCACCTCACCATAATAATAATCACCAGAAGAAGAAGAACAGTAATAGTAAAAAAGAATACCAACAACAACAACCATAATCATAAGAACAGTAACAACAGCTGGCCAAACACACCTGTTGAGGCTTTCCACCCAATCAGAACAAAGGAGGTAGGTGTGTGGATGGGGGAGGGGGGTGGGGGGAAACAATCAAATAAGAGACAAAGAGAGGGAGATAGAAAGACAGGCATGAAACCTGGAGACTCCGCAGAGGGAAATCGATACAGGGCAGGTGACCAAGACAGCAGCACACAGAACACCCCTTTAATTTCCAAATCAGGAAGATGCTGATAAAATAGAAACTGAACATTTTGTGGCGACAAACAAAAAAACAAAAACAAAAAAAACAACTACTGACGCCTGCTGTGTTGGTCAGAAAATCTGAGCGACATTTTCAAACACAAAGTCTGTCTGGCACCAAGTCTGCCCATACTATACTTATCTCCAAGACAGCAGCCGGCCGGGACATACAAATCCCACACTGATATTCCTCTGCTGGGATTCAAACCATTTCTTCTGACTTCTCTCCAGATATTCAGGCTGGATTCCTTATGCACTACAATATGTTAGGGCCACCATAATTTCCATATATTCCAATATTTTTTTTTCTCTCTCTCTTTCTCACACACACACACAACCCCACCCCCACCCCCACCCCCCAACTCCATGAATTACAGAGATGCACACCCAGACCAAAACAGCAGTGACAAGAGTTTCAGTTTCAAAGCAGTGTCAGAAGCCTGTGTACTTGTAACACTGATGTTATGTAGTATCTACAGTGTTTTGTAAAACACCCAGAGCAGCTTTCTAGATAAAGTGCTATATAAGCATCTATCATCTTTATATGTCATTATTATTGTTGTTACAATAATAGTACCAGTAATAATGATAACAACAACAATAATAATAATCTATTATTATTAATATCATTATTTTATCATTATTATTATCATCATCATTATTATCACTATTATTTTTACTAGTAGTAGAGGTAGTAGTAGTATTTTTATAATCATTATAACTACTATTACGATGATGATGATGAAGATGAGGATGATTATGGTTATTATTATTATTATCATCATCATTATTATTATCATCATTACTACTATCATCATCAGGAGTACCTGTCCACAGGTTGAGCCCATCGAAGGTGTAGGAGTAGAGGTCGTCCCCGGCACCGTTGCCCCCCCACTGCTCCCCACCTCCCGGGTAGGGGAGGAAACCCGAGGTGTTGGCCCAGCCCACACGCAGCACAGGGGGCAGGTGGGTGGCCGCCTGGTGCTGGATGACCACCATCTCAAAGTACCACTTCTTGTACATGGCAGAACCCTCCAGCAGGCCCACAAACAGGTTGGGCCGCATGCTGTCAACAACGCCAACATTTCTTTTGTGAGGGTGGTGTGTATGCTGTCAAAAACGCCAACATTTCTTTTGTAAGGGTGGTGTGTATGCTGTCAAAAACGCCAACATTTCTTTTGTAAGGGTGGTGCGTATGCTGTCAAAAATGCCAACATTTCTTTTGTAAGGGTGGTGCGTATGCTGTCAAAAACGCCAACATTTCTTTTGTAACGGTGGTGTGTATGCTGTCAACAACGCCAACATTTCTTTTGTAACGGTGGTGTGTATGCTGTCAAAAACGCCAACATTTCTTTTGTAAGGGTGGTGTGTATGCTGTCAAAAACGCCAACATTTCTTTTGTAAGGGTGGTGTGTATGCTGTCAAAAACGCCAACATTTCTTTTGTAACGGTGGTGTGTATGCTGTCAACGCCAACATTTCTTTTGTAACGGTGGTGTGTATGCTGTCAAAAACGCCAACATTTCTTTTGTAAGGGTGGTGTGTATGCTGTCAAAAACGCCAATATTTCTTTTGTAACAGTGGTGCATATGCTGTCAACAGGCAAGTTTTCTTTATACACTGGTGAGTACACTGTTAACAATGCAAAGATTTCTTTTGAATGGTGGTGTGTAAGATGTGAACAGGACGTATGCTGTCAACAACACCAAGATTTCTTTTGTATTGTAGTGTGTATGCTGTCAACAGGCAAGTTTTCTTTATACACTGGTGAGCATGCTGTCAACTATGCCAATATTTCTTTTGTGCAGTGGTGCGTATGCTGTCCACAGCTGTCTTCATTCATTGGTGCACACGCCATCAACAATGCCAAGATTTCTTTTATACAGTGGTAAGATGTGATCAGGACACATGAGGTCAACAATACCAAGCTTTATTTTGTACAGTGGTGCATATGCTGTCAACGGGCAAGCTTTCTTTATGCATATACATAATCCATACATTATCGTAAACAAACTATGTATGATTTCTCTATGAACATGTCATCGATGCATCATAGGCAAACTGTGCATGTGTACAACAGGTGTGTGTGTGTTTGTGTGTGAACACGCCAGGATATGAGAATATAGCCTTCTCAAGCAGTCCCAAACGTAAATGGATGCCCACGTAATAGCATCATTATCACCCCAAACATCATTCATCTTTAGACATATCCTTGGATCTTCCTTGAAGATGTAGATCAGATATACAAACATCTTTTAAAACACGTGAGCTAGGCCCGGTTACCATACATTTATCATCAACGAAATACAGAAAACAAAATGCCAAAAATTGTGCAACATACACACAGACACACACAAATTATAACTGCTGTATCAGTGGAGCAAGGAGCGTGCGGGGCTGACCGACCTGATGACGTGGTCCACCAGCTTGGTCTGCAGCAGCAGGTCTCGGCCAGGCAGCAGGTTGTTGCAGATCAGGTTCTGGTTCATGCGCACCGCCACCCCATTCCCCACACACAGCGACCGCAACACATCCAACACCTGGACATGGGGACAGGGACACAGAACCAGACCTCAAGTGTTGTGTGCATGGCTAAGTTTATCACTGGATTGAAATCCCACTCTCACTGTTTCTCCCCAGTTTGACTGGAAAATCTAGTCATTCGGATGAGATGATAAACCAAGGTCCTGTGTGCAGCACACACTTGGCGCACTGAAAAAGAACCCATGGCAATGACAGTGTTGTCCTCCAGCAAAATTCTGAACTGGAAATACACTCTGATAGGTGCTCAAATACATATGCATGGCTCAAATACATATGCATGCACTCAAGGCTTGATGTAGCACGCTGGATTATGCTGCTGGTCAGGCATATGACTAGCAGATGTGGTGTAGCGTATACAGATTTGTCCAAATGCAGTAACAGCTCCTTGAGAAACTGAAACTGATCACTTCTCAATGTTGTGTGCACAGTTTAGTATTGGTACATTTATATATTACTTCTCAATGTGGTGTAAATAATGATAATAATAATGGCACATTTGAATATAACTCCTTTTACATTGTGTGCTTAATAGTAACGGTACATTTATATACCACTTATCAATGTCGTGTGCATGATAGTAACAGTACATTTATTTATCACTTTATGTTGTGTCTGTACTAATAATAATCTGTACATCACTGTGTGCATCTGTGCATCATTTTTCTATGTTGTGTAGTAATGGTATATTCATATATCACTTCCCAATGTTGTGTGCATAATAACAACAGTGCATTTATCTATCACTTCTCTGTGTTATGTGCATAATAGTAACAGTGCATTTACACATCACTTCTCTATGTTGTATGCATAGTAATTACAATAGTACATTTATGTAGCTACTTTCAAACCACTCAAAGCACCTTTCAATAAGACAGTCTGAAAAAAGACACACACATACAAACATAAATGCAAGCACGAACACACACACACAAGCACATGTGGAAGAAATAGATGTGAATCCATAGAATACAGATATAAAATGTTTGTTTGTTTTTTTGGTTTTTTTTTTGGGGGGGGGGGTTGTTGTTGTTTTTTTGTAGAGGCTGCTTAAAACGGGAATGTTTCTGGATTTGTTTTAAAGGATGCAAGTGAGGGACTATGGCAGACTGAAAAAGGCAGAAAACTCCAGGTCTGTATACAGAAGAACTAACAGCTCTCCAGCCATGTTTTTCTCTGCTGAATTGGGGAACTCTGTTGATTTTGCAAGAGCATGTGCAGAAACAGGAGCAAACATGCTCGTTTCAGAGTGTACGTGTGAATATGTGCATGTGCATGCATGAGTGTGTGTTTTCACTTGCATGTGAAGAGATACATGCATACACACATGTGGGTCTCTAAACTTCTGTAAAATTTACCCTCACTACACTACAATTCCCTTATTTTGATTCTGAAGTTTCAATCACAGCTTGCTGAAGGGAGAGTGGGTGGGTGGGAGGGGTGGTCTTTTTTGTGTGTGTGTGTGTGTCCTTCTTTCTTTTCTCTGTCCAGACAGCAGTGGATATTTACAACATGTCTTCAACAATGAAAAATACTACAACAAAACACACAAAGAAAAAAAATGCTGTAGAAGGGAAAAAAAAGACCACTTCAGATTTCTGTTTCAAGGTATCAGTCAATGCGATGCGGACTAACGTATATATGCAATATCACATCTGTGTAAAACAATAATAATAATAATGATAATTAAAAATCTGAAAAAAACAGAAACCTGACCTGTGCATAAACATAATGTTCTGCTCAGTCCCCGAGAGCCTACGCTAGTTTTGTGCAAAACACTGACATGAAATGAAATAAGACAAACAAAATAAACAAGTAAACTCTTTAAAATAAAATAAAAGATACAACATAGAAGCGCAAAATGAATAAAAACAACAACAGCAGCCGAGGAAAGGCACACACAAACACACACACACACACACACACACACAAACACACACACACCTTGGGGTCACGCCCATGTTTGTCGATGAGGGAGATGATGGTGATGATGTGTTTCTCCTTGATCATGTTGAGGGCCTCAGGGCTGTCGATCAGCACACAGTGCAGCACGTCCAGCACACCTGCAGAATGTACCACACCCCATCATGCACATACAGCGACCAACACACACACACACACACAAACACTCACACTTAAACATGTGCATGTGACTGCATGCGCGCATATACACATGCACACACACACTACTTCAGTACTACTATCATCCCACAACCTCTTCCAACGTACCCCCATCCCCATCTCCCAAGCGCACATCAACACATACACAGCTTTTTTTCATTCTTTTTTTTTTCTTCTTTATTTTTTTCCCCACTCTAATAAAACTTAACAGTAAAAAGATGTAACACTAAAGAAAGAAAAGAAAACACACACAGCGACACTATTTGTCAATAATTTACAAAAAAACCAAACATATACACACCAAAGAAGATTGTGACATCCACACACACACACACACACAATTTGGCAATAATTCACACAAAAACATATACACACCACTTAAGCATGGGACATCCACACACACACATGGGCACACACACAAACACCCACACACAATTTCACAATAATTTACACAAAAACATATACACACTGCATAAGCATGGGACCCCCCCCCCCCCACACCCCCTCCCCACACAGACACACACAATTTTGCAACAATTTACACAAAAACATATACATACCACATAAACATGTGACATTACACACACATGACCCCACCCCACCCCCACCCCCACCCCTCTGCCCACACATACACACACACACTAACACAACACACTACACAAACATCACACACACGCAGTTCTTCTCCTTCTCACCCTTAGAGGACTGCTGACTCTCCAGGCGGTTGACCAGCCAGTCCAGGCGGTAGGACTGAGCAAACTGGGCACAGTTGGCACGATTGCCACGGATCATGGCAGCTGTAAACACACAGAACAATGACAACAACAGTTTCAGTTTCAGTCCCTTCAAGAGACACTACAGCACTTGGACAAAAACCTTGTATGTTACACCGCATCTGTCAGGCAGATGCCGTGACCTGTACCGTAGCTCGATAAACTAGTCAGGCCTTGACTGCATGCATATACCGTAAAGTTCAGGTCTATAAGCCACGACTTTTTACCCCAGCTTCAACCTCTGCTGCTCATACAATGATGCGGCTTATTTGCGGATTTTAACAAGACCGAGAGTGTCACGTTCTCGTCTATTCTTAGCTGCCCTTCAACTCAACAAAATCATGATTTCTGTCCATGAATTTTTGGATGAGCTTCAGAATAATGTGCCAACTGTTCACGTTTTATAAATCAAATCTGCACACATTAAAGCCTTCAGATTAGCATTCAGTTCTACTCTGCTCAAGTGTACACCCTCATCATGCCGAAAACGCAACGTTATGCCTATGATGCAGCCTTCAAATTGAAGGCGATCGACCTAGCAGACGACAGTGCAAGCGAAGAACCAGCAGCGACCTCCACTTTCATGTTCAAGAAGTGAAAGCGAGGCTGAAGTCAGTGACAAGATGGCGGAGGAAGCTGTGCTGGTTCTCTTCAACTCGGACACTGAAGATGAAGATTTTAGTGGATTCAGTGAGCAGGATGATGTTGAATAAATGTGACTATCCCTAAATTATGGATCTTATTTTCGTTGTGTTTATTTATTATTTTTTTGTGGCACTAGCAGTATTTTTGCTTGCTTTTCTTTGTGTTGTTTCCTCTTGTGTTTATTTCAGAACCTATAGTATCGACAGCTTTTCTGTAATATCAGTATGTGTTCCGGTACCAGAATTAAGTGCGGTTTATAAACCGGTGCAGCTTATGTATGTATAAAGTTCAATTTTTTCCTAAATTTAGTGGGTGCGGCTTATATACCAGTGCGCTCAATAGACCAACTTTACGGTATACGTTTGCGCACACATCATGGTGGATTTCCACTACAGAATTTTGCCAGGGGACAACACTTATATTGTCATGGTTTCTTTTTCAGCACGTCAAGTGCGCCCTGCTCACGGGACCTTGGTCTCCTCCAAATGACTAGACGCTCAGTTTGATTCTCCAGTCAAACTTGGGAGAAAGGGTGAGACTGGGATTCGAGCCCAGACCCCCACACACACTATCGTGGCAGAAAAGCGTCTTAGGCTCCAGCTTTTCAGCATCTAGGAGTGAAAGCAATGTAACGCACTTGAATGATAACAATGATGCAGATTGACACTCACAACTCCCAGGCAGGGAGCTTGTCGCGTTTACAATAAGAAGCTATACATGCAAGAACATCAAGAACACCATCAAAAACAAATGTGCACACACAAACCACTGAACTAACACATGCATCAAGTACAGCATATTACAAACAAACTTGCACACAAACATACAAACACACAAACACACACACACACACACACACACACATGCCACACTAACACATGAAATAATTCTCCTCTTGCACCATACATCCCCCCATGGTATCCACGCTCCTCAAATGCAGCAAACATAATGCGACAAACAGCCACTCACCCAGCAAAAGGTAGAGGTAACTGGAGATGTCGTCCCATTTCCCAGCTGCATCCTCCCCAGCGTAGTGTGCAAACTGCCGGCGACTCTTGTACTGGCTGAACTTGTCAATTGTTTCCAGGATCAGGGCGATCATTCCCTGAAGGAAACATCAAAGTGCACTTGATCAAGTCTGTTCTGTTGCCTGTTACCCATTCTGAAGCAAACTCTACACGTGGCAAAATCTTCAAATACATCCAAGTTAACTGCATGGGTGTGGAGAAATGCATTCATAATGTGTTTTCGAAAAAAAAAATTCCCTTTCATGAGATCCTGTACAAAAATATATCTCATAAGACAAACAGTGAGGGATCTTCTGTCAGGATTGAATTCATTTTTAAGCCATGGTCACAACTCAAAATCTATCTCCTGATTTAAACAAGAAGAAGAAGAAGAAAAAGAAAAAGATAAAGGTGACTTTATATAGCTGTTCTCTAGATAGGACTCTAGGCACTTTACAAAAATGGGCAAAAGCACATGTGTGTGCACACAAACACACACACTTTTGGAACTATATTTACACCAACACTAATAAAAGTTTCTCCTCTACCACAAACCTTTACAGAGTTTACAGAGCTCAAATTCAGATCAATCTAACACATACATCAAGAACCACTGGCTCTTCCTGTCCAAGGAGAGAGAAGTTTGCCAGCGTGAAGCTTTGAGGAACCAAGGGGAAAACATTGCCTCCTGGAGTACTGAACATTGAACACTTAATTGTTTATTGTACATCACCCATAGGCCCTCATACCTCCTCCTGGAAGAGGTCCTGCCTGTTCCTCAGTGCACGCAGGTAGTTCTGCTTCTCCTCATGCTCCTCGTCCTCGGCTGGCTGGGCGAAGTAGTCGATGAGGTCCTCCAGGCACTTGATCACCTCGTTCAGGCTGATGCGTGACCACGCCTGACTGTTGCGACCCTCTGTTTTCAGAGCATCCAGTGCTCTGCAGAAGGCAGACAGTCAACGGGAGTTATTACCTGAAGCAGGTACTGCTGTTAGTGTTAGACTACTCAGCAGCTAGCAATCACTAGCGAGGTCTACATGCTAGCAGCACTTGGTAAATAACTAGGTTAGGTATTAGTTTTGCTGGCTTGGTGACAAGCTACTGTCTTTACTGTGGCTCAACGAAGAAGGGGTTTGTTCCATAAAGCAAAACGCTTCTCCTGAAACTGCCATGTGAATCTAGCATAAAAAGCTAAACCATAGGGGAAAAAATACAATCAGGGCAGAAATTACAGGTTCAGGAATAAGTAAGGGACGTTATCTGGAAATTTTGTAATTCTGGTATTTCTACATATCATCAAGTCACAGTCTAAGAGAAAGCACACACACACACCAGAAACACACGCACACATATTAATTCAAAGGCCATGGAGGCAGCAAGGATGCACACTTGGTCAGACCAACAGTGCAATAGTTTGACTTTGTCCAAAGCTTGTGCTCTTAGATATCCTTTACCTCTATCTATGATGTATGCAGATTATTCAAACACATAGCAAATTCCTTTCACTCCTTGGTGCTTTAAAGCTGGAGCCTCTGGGGTTCAAGTCAAGTCATCTGGCTAAAGTTCCACCCATTGAACATCTGCCATGATATACACTGTGGCTGTTCACAATGGAGACAATAAAAAAAAAAATTTAAAAAAAACCCAGCCTCTAATCATCCCTTATCAGCAGGCATTATCTGGCAACCCTTCATCCAATCACACTCTTCAGACCTCAAACAGACTTCAGCGGACTATTCAGAATGAATTCCAGAAGTTTTCCACCACAACACTAGCACTCTGAACCAGGTTCGGCAGCTGAACCAATTTTGGATTCCTGACAGGTCAGAGTCATGGACCATTTCTACCATCAGATCTCTAGATTACTGTAAAATAATTTCAAAAGTTGGTACAGAATCATTTACGTCAATTCCTATTTCAGTTTTTCCATGACTATGATCTTAACCATTATCACTACTGACATTTTAAAAAATACATTCTATTTCTATAAGATCTTTTTTTTATAATTCACTGCCTTTTACTGAATTGCTGTGGATCTAAAACGCTGCAAAAACTGCAGATTTGCTGTTATTACAGAACAAGTAACACACGGAAGAAATCATCTATAACCTTTTTTCTACAGATCTACAATATACAAGGCTTCACAAAATCAGGGAATTACAGCAGAATAGTGATCTCTGTGATTCATGCAGGCGCTGGTTAACAAACACACATCACTCTGACCTGAAGCTTGTATGAATTCAATGGGTCTCGGCAATCTTTCATTTCATTTTCAATACCATTTTAAACAAAACATAATATGGTATCTGCATGACTACTAAGACTGTTCACTCTTTTTTTTTTTTAACATGGAAAGCAAGTCTTCTGACATTGCTCTCTTCCACTAAAATAATATTTTTTTCCTTGGACAAGCACATACATCTAGAATATACAATGGTTTTGAAGACGCCAATTTGAACATCTGACAGTCTTTTTTGGTTTTCTGCATCCGTTTTTTTCTTCTTCTCTATAATGGTACAAAAACAACAATAGTAAAGGTGACTACCTCTGACAGAAATATATAACCAACTTGGTCAAGACATGCCTATCTGAGTCCTGTCCAGACTCCGCTTTTCTTTACATTTTGTGAAAGATTGTATCTATTGTAATTAAAAGCACTATATTATTAGCACTTTTTGCATATATAAATATATATAGCATTTTTTTTTTTTTTTTTACACAGCATTATAATAAAAGTAAAAATGTTTTACATCTTAGAATAGTGACTACTGCATCATCTGTCATACTGAAAAATTATATACTGCAACAGGATTTTTTTTTCTTCAAAGCATATATGGTGTGGTGCATATGGATCAGTCCACAAGCTTTGACACCTCCTTGAAACTGGAACTGAAGAGAAGCCAACCCTAGTTGTGGATGGACACAAAACCTCTTCACAAATAAAGTAAGAAGACTAAATCCTCAAACTGGTTAACAGCATCATCTTTGTCTTCAACGTATCAGCTTTCACTTTGTCAAGTCTTCTTCTATAACTGCGGTGACATTCCCAGTGTGTCCATACATATGAGCTTGATGCAGGTTATACACGGATGACGTAAGCAGACAACCCCCACATCCCTTCAGCGCAGGAGGACGGGGAGTAAGGCAGGGAGCTAGACACGGATTACCCTACACGGATTACCCTACACGGATTACCCAACAACAGCCAGGAAGAGTCACACAGCAGGAGGCATGCAAACCCAAAACACATGACGTTCAGAATGGCGCTGCAAACCTTTACAGACCCCCTGTCCACCCTCACCCCCGATGACTGTATGCATCAGTGACCGAGTGGACGATTTGCAGCACCATTCCTCTCAAGTTGGGAGTTCAAGAAAAAAAACAAAAAACAAACAAAAAACCAAACACAGACAGCAGGATACAAGAGATGCTGGGAAAGCAGGCGCCAGGGATCAGGCGGACTACTGAAAACAAGACATACTTGTTGAACCTGTTAAACAAAGACTGGCACTTCCTGATGACGCGGGCCGAGCGAGACTCCTCCTCCTGGGCCCGGGAGAAGGTGAACCCGTCGTCCATGTGACCCTCCAGTAGCATGATTGCCTGGAACATACACACACAAACACACACAACACATGCACACACACACACAAACACACACGCGCGCTCGCGCGCAAGGACACATGCACGCACGCGCGCACACACACACATACACACATTTTGATAACACCGATACAGTCATTCAGGTGTAAATGTGACCCTGTTCAACCTAGACTAGTGTAATTCATTATGTACGGATGTACACACACACACACACTCACATACACACACACTCACATACATGATCTGGAAAGTCTTGGGTTCTTCTCTTTACTGAATCAACATATGTGCACCATGACCAACCAATCATTGTACCAAATCTGCAGAAGATTATACAGAAGACCTCTCTATTGCACTCAGAAATGTTTCCTGTCAATGGCACATGTTAGGTTGTTAGGCTTGACCTTGACCTTTGATTCTAAATTTCATTAGGGATCATGCTGTACCCTTAGTCCATCACAAGATCAAGTCTGATTAAAATCTGATGTAAGATATCGTCTCTACCAAGCTTTTTCTATTTTGCCAAATAGTGACCTTGACCTTTCACCTCTCTCCCTACTTGTATCATCATAAAGGAGATGACTTTAAAGGTATTCATACCTACCATCCAGGCAGCTTTGGTTCCAATGCCACTTGTAGCAGCCAAGAAAATGCCAGTGTTATAGTTTACCATCCACTCACACACACACACACACACACAGACACACACGCACACACACGCGCGCGGGCACGCACGCACGCACGCATGCTCGCGCGCGCACACACACACACACACACACGCACAAGCACATTAAAATCCCCCTTGAAGCACATGAGAATAAAGCCTGACGACGTTTTACCTTTTTCTCCTCAACGCGGCCAATGCCTCGTTTCTTGGTCTCGAAGGTGACGTAGGAGAGCCAGAGACCAGAGTCAGCATGCTGAATGAACACCACAGAGTCTCCGTACTTCAGGTCAGCGTGACCCATCCCCTCATCTTCCCTGGTCTCCACTTGTTTCTTTTCGTCCTGCAACACCAAGCCACAACAGTCACATGACTTCGACAATAGTTCACCTTCATGCATACACTCTGTCAAATTCTGGTGGTGAATAAATACTTGAAAGTGCATTACAGTTAACACATAGTTACAACATTCACACAACGTCATCAAGAGTTCACCTACATGTACACACCGTCAAATTCTGTCGGTGAATAAATACTTGCACAGTGATAACATTCACAAAACGTCGTCAATAGTTCCCCTTCATTTCAAAGTGCATTACATTTAACACACAGTGACATTAACAAAACTTCAATAGTTCACCTTCATGCACACACTGTCAAATTCTGTCAGTGAATAAATATTTGAAAGCGCATTACATTTAACACACACTGACAACAACCTTTTGATTTTTACAAATCACCAGCATGTGTGACGGGACATTAAACAAAATAACTCATCTTCCCTATAGCATTATCATTCACTTTGCTCTGATGTGTTTACATTCATGTTTAGAGTTCTAAGAAATAAAGTATGCACTGAGAAGGAATAAGCATTGGCGTAACTGTTATGACATGATAACATCAAATACATCTTGCCATAAGTACGGCTGTACTGTAATTGCTGTGCACTGCTAGTATGTTACTACATCATTTAACCATTAAGTTTGTATTGTCATCACACATGCTGTGTTCAATATGTTGTTCATTTTGTTTAAAAGCCCCTCAGGCTGGATTATCATCAAAACCTTGTGAAATCTTGTGAAAATCTTGTCAACAAGTAATATGTCCTGTCTCAGCAGACAAACCACCAGTGGTAACACAACCAAGGCAAACAGTCCAAAAGACAATCCATCCGAAACAACACAAGTGCAGTAACTGATGCTCAGACACGGGCACACAACTTTAAACCCCTGCACTTAAAAACGGTTCCCCTCAGCTTCAATACAGCCACTGAAGCACAAACCAATAAATTACCTCTGTTATTCTTCAAAACAAATTCATAAAATGCCACGACGCAAAACAAAACCAGGATTAGTGATCTGCAGAGCCCCTTTCAGAAACTTTCCCACACAAAAGCCACTAAGGAAACACCACGATATAAACATAAAGAGTTTAAGCAATTTACACTGGCCCGTCATAAACTTTCCTTACACGCAAAAAGAAAAAAAAAACAAACACTGTGGACACACCACACCATAAACATGAGCGTAAGTGATCCGTGCAGAACTGATCCAATAGCAAAATGAGAACTGTATGATCAATGGTTTCTCCACTGCAATGGGAATTCATTTACAGCTTTACCTTTTTGTGAAGGACTAAGACTCTAGGAGGCAAGAATGCACCAGCTCTTGATGCTGCAGCCTTGGGGCTGGTTGGCCTTTAGGGACCATCCCCAACGCCATCTGTCCTAAAGCCCTCCAGGCCGAGAAAGTGGAAAAGTAACTTGAGCAAGACACTCTCCACTATAATCAAAAATTCAAGCGCAGATAGGACAGCAGTTGCCTCCTCTGCTGTTCTGATTGTCATAGTCGGACACACCTTACTATCACACACATCTTACTAGGAAATGTGAAACTCTGTCCAGTTACCTTAGTCTGAACAAGACAGAAGACGGTGCTCTTTTCGTCAGCATGGATGCGGTGAACAGTGACTACCTGGTTGTCAGGTGTTACACACAGGTAGCGACCAGATGTTACGTGTCGTATTCTGCACTGCTGCCCCCATCCCATGAAACCACCGGCCCACCTGGCCAGACAGAATCCATCAAACCTGTCACAACCACCATTTAAAACACACACACATATCTCTCTCTCTCTTTCTCTCTCTCTCTCTCTATATATATATCAGGACTTTTCAATCACTTAATACCAGTGCAATCTATTTCATACATCCGTACTTTTCACTCAATACCAATACAGTCTACCGAATACACCAGGACTTCTAAATCACCCGATACCAATGCAGTCAACTTAATACACC
The DNA here is from genome assembly GCF_041734735.1 of Babylonia areolata. Classification (NCBI taxonomy): domain Eukaryota; kingdom Metazoa; phylum Mollusca; class Gastropoda; order Neogastropoda; family Buccinidae; genus Babylonia; species Babylonia areolata. The sequence continues at coordinate 22,781,080 of NC_134879.1, forward strand.
AGGACTTCTCAATCACCCAATACCAATGCAATCTACTAAATACGTCAGCACTTTTCAATCACTTAATACCAATGCAATCTACTTAATACATCAGGACTTTTCAATCACTTAATACCAATGCAATCTACTTAATACATCAGGACTTTTCAATCACTTAACAGCAATGTAATCTTAATACATCAGGACATTTCAATCACTAAATACCAATGCAATCTTAATACATACAATATTTTCGTCACTTACTTTGTGCGGGTGTGTTCCAGTCTCCACAGCGACCTGGCATGACTGCATACAGCTCCTGTCTCGTACATCACACAGCTGTTAACACACAACACATCACTGTCAATCACTGCTGCAGCACACATTACTGTTCAACACAACAGGTGTCATCGTAAATCACTGCCGCAGCAACACATAACTGTTCAACACAAAATGTGTCATCGTAAATCACTGCCACAGCAACACATAACTGTTCAACACAAAATGTGTCATCGTAAATCACTGCCGCAGCAACACATAACTGTTCAACACAAAATGTGTCATCATAAATCACTGCCGCAGCAAAGCATAACAGTTCAACACAAAATGTGTCATCGCAAATCACTGCCGTAGCAAAGCATAACTGTTTAACACAAAATGTGTCATCGCAAATCACTGCCGTAGCAAAGCATAACTCTTTAACACAAAATGTGTCATCATAAATCACTGCCGGAGCAAAGCATAACTGTTTAACACAAAATGTGTCATCTTAAATCGCTGCCGCAGCAACACATTACTGCTCAACACAAAAGACATCATTTTACATCGCTTTTCAACAAAAAATCTATCATTGTAAATTACCATGTAGCATCACAAAAGCGTTAGACATAAAACATGTCATCATAAATAACTACTGCTGATACTAATAATTATAAATTACTACTGCAACATCATATAACAATATAAAATATATCATAATTTTCTACTGCAGCAACAAGAAACTGTTAAACATGTTTTTCAAGGCTTTTCAAGTCCACTGTTTTCTGTAAAATGTTGACCAATTAAAACTGAATAAAAATGTTAAAAAAACAAAACAAAAAAAACAACCATTGTGTTACCCACTTGAACTCATTTTCACTGCCGGCTTCTGGCAAAGCCAGACATTCATCCATGTGCCCGTGGAAAAGACGCAGCACGTCTCCACCAAACACATAGCCTGCACACAGTACGCAGCTCAGTCAATACCACTTTTCACACACCACACATAGCTTCAGTTTCAGTTTCTCAAGAAGGCATCACTGCGTTCAGACAAACCCGTAATTATATGCTACACCACATCTGCTTTGCAGATGTTTGACCAGCAGCACAGCCCAAAACACTAAGTCTGGCTTCGAGTGCATGTATACATATTTGTGTACATATCAGAGTGGATTTCTTCTGCAGAATTTCACAAGACAGCACTCTTGGTTCTTTTTCAGTGCGCCAAGTGCATGCTGCACACGGGACCTTGAGTTTATCGTCCCATCCGACTGACAAGATGCTCGATTTGATTTTCCAGTCAAACTTGGGAGGAAGGGCGAGAGCAGGATTCCAACCCAGACCCTCACTGACTCTCTGTATTGGCAGATGAGGCTCTTGACCATAATGTCACCTTCCTTCCTTCATATCGGCACTGACTACCAAAACACACAGCCTGCACACAGTACAAAACACAGTCAGTGCTATTTGTCCCTTCCTAAACTACTGAATCTTCAGTGTGCTAAGTCTTTACACGGACTGTGAGCAATGAAGGTTTGGGCATAAACACTGTGCAATGAAATACAAACTAAATCCCCTTCTTCCTGAACTACTACGTCCTCTGCGTGCCTAGTCTGTGCACAGAAAGAGTGCTGAAGCCTTACCCAGTGTTTTCTGTCGGACAGCCCCGGAGCAGATAGGGACAACCGTCCACAGTGTTTGCTGGAAGGAAGCAATGACACTCGCTCCACTGCCAATGTGCTGACAAAAAAAATTACAGGAAATCAGTCTCAGTTTCACAAAAATACAGGTGGTTCAAAAGAAAACACAGCAAATCACTTCTTTATCAATCTGACTGGAAATCATGTGTGCATCCAAAGGCTCGTCACTCATACAACACAGTCTCTCAGTCCACAGTCAAGTCCAATCGCATACATGAACATCACAAATGTTGAACTGAAATGTTAAAACGTAAAACATTAAGCTGAATAAATACAAGTAATAAACACAGACAGCCTGATTTATCACTCAGTAAAAGAGATAACTTGTAGAATAACATGCATTTTAAGGAATATTATTTCCTTGTAAAAAAAAAAAAAAATACTACTATAAATTTATCATCACAAATTCTTGAAAGTTTCTTAATCATAAACAGCCCTATCATTTTTTGAAATTGATGTAAGGAGGCTGAGGATGTGATCATGACCAAGTGGTCATGCTTTTATATGTAAGAGACTGCATGCTGCAATTTTGTGCGTGTGTATGTGTGTAAGAGTGTGTGTGTGTGTGTGTGGGGGGGGTGTCTGTCTGCCTGTATTTATGTTATGTATGTAATGGACATAAGTATATATTCACTAGGCTGTAAACAAAAATCTCCTTTCTGTTCGCATAATTAAATTACATAATTATACATCACAAATATGCCTTTTTGAAAAAAATGTTCCATGAAAGCATACTTGCACATGCATACACAAAACACACAAGGAACTAAAGTAAAAAATATTTTTTTAAACCAACAACAAAAAACACATCTCAACAAAAATATATCCCAGCTATATGCAAACAGCACCAGAATCTCCAACATACAAGGTATCTCTCAGAAGAGACGCTGACGAGGATGAGATCGTCACCCACGCGAACTTTCTCTCCCTCTGAGCGTTGTTTGGAGGCAGGGTGGATTGTCCACCAACATGACTCTCCTGAAACACACAAAATTCAGGCTTCTGACTTTATAACATCCTAATAAAATCTGGAAAAATTTTGTGGGGGTGGGGTGCGGGGGGACAAAAAGTGAGAGAGGGAGAGGGTGTAAAACTATCTGCACAGACAAAATGCATCTACAAATTCACAAAATGGCATAAAATACAGAATGCAGACCTGTTTAAGATCTACATACAGATGTAGTAACAGAAATAACTACAGTGGCTTTGATAAACATGCAAAAAAAGAACATGATTCAGCAGAATTTGAAAATTAAAACACTGAGATAGGGAGATACAAAACAAAATATACAAAACACTTATTTACCAGAAGCATGCGATTAAACTTTGAGAGCTGACGGGAGCAATAGCTGAGCAGTTTAAGGGTTGGACTTCCAATCTGAGGGTTCCAGGTTCGAATCTCAGTCACAGTGCCTGGTGGGTAAAGGGTGGAGATTTTTCCAATATCCCAGGTCAACATATATGCAGACCTGCTTGTGCCTGAACCCCCTTCATGTATATACACAAGCAGAAGTTCAAATATGCACGTTAAAGATCCCGTAATCCATGTCAGCGTTCAGTGGGTTATGGAAACAAGAACATACCCAGCATGCACCCCCCTGAAAACGGAGTATGGCTGCCTCTATGGCAGGGTAAAAAACAGTCATACACGTAAAAGCCCACTCATGTACATACGAGTGAAACATGGAGTTGCAGCCCACAAACGCAGAAGAAGAAGAAGAAGCAGAAGAAACTTTGAGAGTCTGATTATGTAACTCAACTGAGGAAACTGGCAAGGTTCATTACCAGTGCAGTTCCTTTCCTATATTCACCATGCATCAGTCGCATGCATGCCCCTTCATTCTGTTCATTCATTTGTCCTGAACTTGCTTCCATATGTCATCTTGCTTCCTGCAGATACTGTTGTCTTGCTTCTCAAAGTCGTCTTGCTTCCTATTGATATTGCTGTCTTGTTTCACAATGTTGTCTTCTTTCCTATAGATACTGTTGTCTTCCTTCCTATAGATACTGTTGTGTTCCTTCCTATAGATATTGCTGTCTTGTTTTAGATATTGTGGTCTTACTTCCTACAGATATTGTCATCTTGCTTTAGATATTGTGGTTTGGCTTCCTGTAGATATTGTTCTTTTGCTTCCTATAAATATTGTGGTCTTGTTTTAGATATTGTTCTCTTGTTTCCTATGAATACTGTTGTTTTGTTTTAGATACTGTTGTCTTACTTACCAATGTTGTCCTGCTTCCTGTAGACACTGCCTTGCTTCCTTACGCTGTCTTGCTTCCCAATGCTGTCACAGATTCCTTTAGATATTGTGGTCTTGCTTACCAATGTTGCCATTGCTTCCTTTAGATACTGTGGTTTTGCTTACCAATGTTGTCACTGTTTCCTTTAGATATTGTGGTCTTGCTTACCAATGTTGTCACTGTTTCCTTTAGATATTGTGGTCTTGCTTACCAATGTTGTCACTGTTTCCTTTAGATACTGTGGTCTTGCTTACCAATGTTGTCATTGTTTCCTTTAGATATTGTGGTCTTGCTTACCAATGTTGTCACTGTTTCCTTTAGATATTGTGGTTCTCCTTCCCAATGTTGTCATTGTTTCCTTTAGATATTGTGGTTCTCCTTCCCAATGTTGTCATTGTTTCCTTTAGATATTATGGTTCTCCTTCCCAATGTTGTCATTGTTTCCTTTAGATACTGTGGTTCTCCTTCCCAATGTTGTCATTGTTTCCTTTAGATATTGTGGTTCTCCTTCCCAATGTTGTCACTGTTTCCTTTAGATATTGTGGTCTTGCTTACCAATGTTGTCATTGCTTCCTTTGGATATTGTGGTTTTGCTAACCAATGTTGCCATTGCTTCCTGTATATCTTGCTGCAGATAAGTATATAAAAAAAAAATCAAAAAAAAAAAAAATCAAATGTCCACCTCCTCACACTGTAGAGATACTTTAAAACATTGTGCCTTCTCTTGCAAAGCTTTCATTTTAACAGCATTTGTTGGTGGAGCAGAACAAACCTCAGAGACTTGACAAACTGCTTTATCCAAATGCATGCAACACACTGATCAATACAGTAAGCAGTAGCGAATTCAGAGTACAGATACTTACCCTTCAGTGTGGAGGTTTTAAAAGTATCAAAACTGAGCACACAAAAATGAATTCTTCACCTTCAGCAGTTTCTTGTAAGCCGACATCGAAGGCCAGCTTGTCATTGGATGAACTTGTTGAAAGGCAGGATAGGTACTGCACAAACACAAAGGAAAGAAACAATTCATGCAGGTGCCTGCAATCAGCAAACATAACATCTTAACGCATAGGGCGCTTAGTTCATAAGCCAAAACTAACTCTCACCTTGATCATTGAAAGCAAGCGCCTGTGGCAAGAGGTGGTCTGTGTGAATGCTTCCACATGAGGATGCTGCCTGTGTGTGTGTATGAGCAGGGTAATCAATGGTCAGGAATGGAATGTTTGATCATGTTCCAAACAGTGGGACGCAAATATCTCATCTGTCATGTCATGTCATGTCATGTCATGTCACTCATGTCATGCCTTGTCTTCATGTTCCAAACAGTGGGAAGCAAATATCTTGTCTGTGTCATGTCGTTCATGCCATGTCATGTCATGCCTTGTCTTGTCTGGTTTGGTCTTGTTTTGCCTTTCCTCAGCAAGCCTTGCCCTGTCATTCAATTCACCATGTTATGAAATTCACTGTGTTGCAACACATTTCACTGGAACACTGTGTACTGTTCACACCCTAATACCATATTATTATGGTCAGTCATGTCCAAGTGCGACCATCAGAACAGAAGAGAAGGCAACTGCTGTTTCATCTGGGCCAGAATTTGATTATAGTGAAAAGCATCTTGCTCACTAGGCCAAGAGAGCTTCAGGGCAGTCTGCCTTGGGATGGTCCCCAAAGGCCGGCCAGCCCGTAAGGCTGCAGCACTATGAGCCAGGGCAGTCTTGCCTCCTAGTCTGGTAGTCCTTCACAAAGGACTAAGCTGTAAATGAGTTCTATTGCAGTGGAGAAACAATTGATCATACAGCTCTCACTTTTTTGTGAGCCCAGCTGTAAACTTCTGTCAATATCTAAGCTGCCAGGCACACCTGAATAATTATATTACATGAATGCACTAAATATGTACTGCAGCTTCATGTGATGCACATACTATATGCTGTATTGTACTGCATCCTGATATAGTATTATAATTGTGGCTTGTACTGCACCTACCTGTATATAACCATTCTATGTCCTGTGCAGTGCTCAATTCCACTGTAATGCATTGTATTGCTTGTATTCATCACAAATAAATAATCCCAACCAATACAATCAATCACTTTTAAAACACAAAAATACAACACTTAATCTTGATCTCTAAAAAAAAAAAAAAAAAATACATTGTGTATTTTTATATGATTTATTACAAAAGCTTTAAACAAAACTCGACCATTAAAGAATTTTTTTGCTGTTGATAAAATAGAAAGGAAAGTCAGAAACCAAAATTACATGTCCCAATCTCACTACCAATGCACTGTAAGTAACAGGATGGCAGCGACCCAACTGGCAGCCCTAACAGCAAAGCTGCCAGAGAAACTTTAGTCCTGGGTGGGTGTTAATTACACCAGCAACGCAACGACATCATTAGCATCGTCCTGTTGACGCACTAACCATCACATGGGAGATGAACAACGCACATACGCACCATGTTTCCATGGTAATGTCGCAGGAGGACTGCATGGCCGTACAGTAAGGTCCTGTGGCCTGACTGGGCTGCCTGTGTGCAACATAATCCCAACACACAACATTGATATCATCTTGCCTTTTGATTCCACTGCACAACATGCATGCATGCGTGTGTGTGCACATGCACACGCACATGCACACCCACACACACACCCACACACACAACTGGCTGTGCTGACTGTATGCAACATGTTCCCAACACAAAACAATGATATGCTGCTGCCTTTCACTGCACAACATGCACACTCACACACACACATAATTATATAGAAGACAAATGTAGCAAATCTTTTATGACTCAGCGTGTGAGTGAACACAAGTGAAAGTAGACAAAGAATATAAGTATGACTGTACAAGCATTCACAACCACTCACACATTCAAACACGCACGCACACATGCACACGCACACACATGATCCATGTTTTCCAGTGTAAACAGCGGTCTAGGCAAACATTTCATATCAAGGCCAGTCACTGTGGCATGACATTCAGCCACGGGGACCGATGACTGGGAGGATACAAGTTCAAGCCCCATCAGAAACCTACACTGTCAGATGGCCTGGGGTTTTAAGAAGACGATAGAAAACTGCAGCAAGTTTGGTTGTTTTGGGGTTGTTTTTTTTGGGTTTTATTTTTTATTTTGTTTGAGTTGTTTGCTTATTTGTTGTTGTTAACGTTATTGTTGTTTTAGTTTTGTTTTCTTTGCTTTGATGTTGTTTTCTTCTTTTTTCTTTCCTTTTTTTCAATTTTTTAATGCGTGTGTTGTGACAGTGTGGTTGGCTTTTCTGCCTTGATCAGTCAATGGGTCAACAAAACAACTGAGAAAGCCTGGGTAATGAAGAGAGTAAAAAAAGAAATTAAAAAAAAAAAAGGAGGGGGATGGGGGGGATCTTGGGAGGGGGGAGTGGGCTAGGACGTACAGTGCAAATCTGTTTAATAGTATCTCAGCCCCACCCCCACCCCCCACATCAAAATTTAAAGCATGAATCTCATGCACAAGATGAACACAGATGGGGTAATTTCGAGTTCTGTAATGCAGCACAAGACTCATTTATGCATCTGCTGGATGCCCAAAGTGGTCAGCAAAAAATATTTCAATACATATATATGAACTTCAAAAAAAAAAAACACTCCAAAGCCAAATAAAATTAAGTAAACATAAAAAAGATGAATTAATCAATTAAAGACTGAATATTAATAGATTTTAATACAGTCCATGAAGCAGAGATCAAAGAGATGCAGAGCAAAAGTGCAGAGAGGATGGAAGAGACGAGACAGAAAGAACTAAGCGTAAGAGACAGAGACAGAGACAGAGAGGGCCAACACTTACAGTGGAAGCTTGGGATGTTGATGTGACCATCTCTTGCAGAGCCCGGACCGAAAGAGCTTGCTCCAGCACAAACACACACACTGAAATGTCTGGCGGTACATCCTGCAATCAAAGCATCAATCGGTGGTGATGGTGTGAGTCAAGTTCTGCTCCACAGGGGAATAGGACTGCACCTGTAAGTCTAATATACTGGTATTACTGGTATTTATAATGTCTCTCTCTCTCTGTCTCTGTCTCTCCCTCTCTCACGTTTTCTATCTTTGTACAAGTCCTGGGCCTTTCCCTTCAATCTCTTTGCCTCAGAACACTGAGCAAGTGTCTTTTCAAACTTGGAGAGACCTTTCTGCCAGGGTCAGTACTTCTGTTGCTGAGGGTTCTATTACGTGCACTAAATGCATGCTGCATATGGGACCTCCATTTATCATCTCATCCAAATGACACATCTCATCCAGAACACCACTCAACTTGTAGTGGAGGGGAAGAAAATTCTGGTGAGTTTGGGATTTGATCCCATGCACTTAGATTCTCTCGCTTCCTTGGTGGTCACTAGGCCATCGCTCACCGAGGTTCAGGCTCAGGATACATCGAAGGCAAAGCATCTGGAAGGTGTTGGCTTCCATTCCTGTTGGGCGAATAGGGTCCAGGACTCACTGCTGTTACAGCAGGGTGCTCATGACACAAGTCCTGTGAACCTGGATCTTGGTGTGCTCTGTCAGCTTCCTGTTTTCGCATACCCCCTTTGTCAGTCTGGACATGGTGCATTATCTATACTGTACTGTACGTAACAAGAATAACAATGATATAGTATATCTATACAGTGCTTTCTGGTATTCTAAGTGCTTTACAATAACAAAAGAGGCACATGTCAGTCAGACACATAACATACAAGAACACACACACACACAGACACACACACACACACACACTAATACACACTCCGTCTAATAACAGTTATAGTGAATAGATGTTAAACTGAAGAAAACACCAACACACACACACACACACACACACACACACACACACACACACACTAAACTGAACTGAACTGAACTGAATAAATAAATGTAGATTCTGTACAGTAAAGCAGTGCCTCCCTTCTTCCCTCCCACCTGTCTAAATCTGCACCAGTTCCTCTGTCAACGTGGACTTTTCCACAGAATCTGCCAAGAACAACTGTTCTCTGGCTGTCAGTTCTTGTGCAGGTGAACTACATAACCCAAAGTGCAAACCACATGCAGGACATCCTTTTACCTCTTAATCCAAAAGACTGGGACGGAATCATCACTCAAAGTCTAGTGGACAGGAGAGGGCAAATAAAACCCTGCCCTTGCATATTCTCAAACACAGGATCTCCAACTTCTGTGACTTCATTATTTTTCAGACATATTTTTGATGGGAGGGGAAGTTCAAGATCTTAAACCTTCAAAAGTGCACTGTTTTAAAACAGGCTGTGAACACCTCCTTTGAGATACATTTGTCTTGTGAAAGTAAACTTCTGTGACTTCATTATTTTTTCAGACATATTTTTGATGGGAGGGCAAGTTCAAGATCTTAAACCTTCAAAAGTGCACTGTTTTAAAACAGGCTGTGAACACCTTTGAGATACATTTGTCTTGTGAAAGTTTCATGTCATACAGTGTTCAGATAAAGTTAAGGGCAACTTGCACCATTTTCTTCATTGGGGCATGGTGCAATGAAGAGTTCGTTCTTTTTTTAAAAAGAAAAACAACCATGTATACAGCCAATGTACTGCTCACTACCAGCGGTTCTTTCTTGCATGTGGATATCCATTTTTTAGAATGTAGATTCACAGCAATCGTTCATAAACCACTGGAGAACTGTTAAGTTTTGGCTGAAACATCAATTTTTCAAACACATCTTTTAAGTTGTTCTTGGCTGCACTTGTGCCTGAAACAGCCATCTGTGAAATCAATGACAGGACAGAGAAAGACTAAATACTCCTCATACCATTCAAGTTGTCCCTTTTTGTTTGTTTCATTTTGTTTTATTTTGTTTTTAAATGAAAACATTCCTGGTTTCCTTAACTTTTGGTGAGGTCTGTACAAGTGGATAACACTCTTTTCTCTTTCATTTTCTAAAGCGTAACTTCTTTTATCACTACACACAGTTATTGTTTGCAGAAAGAACCTGGACAGGTTCCAGGATGGAGGGGGCAAAAAAAACAACAACAAAAAGTGACACGTTTGCCAAACACCTTTCTTTTATTCTTTGCTCCTTTTTTTTTATATCTGCTACTTGATACGTCAAAACATCAGACAGCAATAAAAAACAGATGGGAGCTTGGCTCTCCCACTCCAAGTTCATGCTGACCCACTCTGGAAACATGAGGTAGAAAAAAAAAGGGGGAGGGTGGACAGGGAAGGAGAGACAGAGAGACAAACAAGCTGACTGACAGTGGAAAGGGTGGGGTGGGGGCGTGGAACAGAGGGGGTACTGGACTGAGGCTTAAAATGCCCCTCTTTCTGTCTTTCATTCTCTCTCATCACCCCCCTCTCCTTTCCACTTCCACATTCTCTCTGTGCAGTCACTGAGGAAACCTTTCATCTATTGTCCAGGGAATTCTTTTTCATATCTGTGTGTGTGTGTGTGTGTGTGTGTGTGTGTGTGTGTGTGTGTGTGTGTGTGTGTGTGCATGTGTGCACACATGCTCATGCACACATGTGCATTTCCATTTATCAATTCACACATAACGTACTTAAAAAAAAAACATAATATCTAAAGCTATGATTATGCTCCAGAACAGTCCTGGCAGTGTGGAGCAACAAAGGATTTCTGAAAGCACCATATGTTTGAATATCTCTGAGGTAAGTTGCAATTATCACTCCGCCCCCTCCTCCCCATTTCCTTCCCACATACACACATTACTCACACCCTCAAGGTGAAACTGCCAACACACTGTTCCTGCCAGGTCTTCCCACAGGCGTTTGAGAAAAGGTTACACTCCTCCTCTCAATGATTTTTCAGGTTTTCTTTTCTTTCAATTTTTTTTTCTCCACCATCAACAGCATTTGTGAGGAGGATTCTCTTTTTAAATATAAACCATTTAACTGACTGAATCTAATGTTCTATATATGTTAAATAAACAGGGAGGCATACTTGCAAGTGTTTTGACAGGAATCATGGACACAGTTCATGTACCTGTCCCACAGGCAGCTTCACCACACAACACTCCTTCTCACACCACCAGCAGTGAAAGAGAGAGAGAGGGTGAGAGAGAGGGGGGGAGGCACAGAGAAAGAGAGGAATGAGAGAGGCACAAAGAGAGGCACAGGCTGACAGAGAGAGAGGGGAGGTACAGAGGGAGGGAGGGAAGGAAATGCACAAACTAAACAGGGTGGGAGAGAGAGGGAGGGGAGAGAGGCACACACAGAGAGGTACAGAGGGGGTGGGGAGAGGCACAGGTGGAGAAAGTGAGGGAGAAAGGGAAATGCACAGAGGGGAGAGAGAGGCATAGATGGAGAAAGAGAGAGGGGGAGGGAGGGATTGGCACAAAAAGACGCACAGAGAGGGGGAAGAGGCAGAGATGTACAGAGAGGGGGGAGAGAGAGAGAGGCATTGAGGAGATGGGCACAAAAAAGAGAGGCAAAGAGAAAGGGGAGTGCACAGAGAGATAATGATAACGATAACGATAACGTTATGGGAGTGCACAGAGAGAGAGAGAGAGAGAGAGAGAGAGAGAGAGAGAGAGAGAGAGAAGCATAAAAATTGTGAGAGAGAGGGGGAAAGAAAGACAGTCACTGAGAAAGTGAGACAGAGACATGGAGAAAGAGAGAGAGAATAATGTGCTTATTCTTCCAGCAAAGAGAGAGAGACAGAGAGATGGGAGGGGGGGAGTGAGGGAGGGATTACTGGCAGCCAGTCAAGATGTGTTCACCTGAGTGCACTTTCATATACCTGCACACACACACACACACACACACACACACAACACTCCTAACCTCCTCCCCTCCCCCCACACCCCCTTTTTCCTGCTCCTCTACCAGCAGCCCCAAAATAGCTGGCAGCATTACTCACAGAGCAGTACAGGGGCCTGGGGAGAGATAGGAGAGGAACACATCCACAGCACAGCACCGGTAGGCCACAGCCACAGGGAG
>NC_134879.1:22798201-22800701 GCF_041734735.1 Babylonia areolata
GTCAGACTTTCTAAATTTATCTTTCAAATATATACAATTAAATACACACAGACACACAGGCAAGCACACATACAGACATACACACACACAATGCACTTAATTTCAATGCGTTGTTGAAGCCTTCCTGTGCTGTCTGCCGACATTCACTACTCTCATTTTTGGTGTTGTCCCAGTTTGTCTATTCTGGTTTCACTCTTTCCTGATTCGCCTATCACTAAATTGGTGATCCCGATTCACCTATTCCCAGTTTGCCTACATACTCAGTGTGTGTGTGTGTGTGTGTGTGTGTGTGTGTGTGTGTGTGTGTGTGTGTGTGTGAAAGTCAAGTGAGAGAGATGGGGGGGAAGGCTAGGTAGGCGAAAAAGGATTGGCGTGCAGCTGAAACAGGACAAAGAATCAAACTCTCAAGAGGCTTCTGAGGGTGACGGTATCATCTAAAGAGAAGGTGGAACGGGAACACTGGCGAATCGGATCTACAGCACAGCCTCATTTTTATGAAAGCAGATCTGGACTGGAGGTGATTACTTCAATCTCCTGGCAGCTTTCCAACAGCAGTCCCTTGAGCCTTTCCCATCAGCCTCCACAATCCATCATGACTCTCATCAGTGTTGCATGCATTTCTTCTTTTCACAGCAGCAGCACTGCACTTCATGTGCAACCGTGACATACAAAACGCCATCATGCCTGCCTCAACGAATACACCAACCTTTATCGATAGTAATTCATTACAATTATCTTTACTGTTTTCTCTGTTTGTCAGTCTCATATTAAAGAAACAAAAATAGGAAGAAAATGGCTAATAGTGATACCGATACAATTTCTCTTTATGAGAAATAAATGTGTGTGTGTGTGTGTGTGTGTGTGTGTGTGTGTGTGTGTGTGTGTGTGGTGTGTGTGTCACTGTGTGTGTGTGTGACCACAAACATATATAAACAACAATCAATCTGCATCTACCAATCTCACTGAAAATTCTGGACTTCAGTATCCTCATGACTTATAAGTTATACTGTCTGTGGTGTTGAATTGAATTCTGTTGCATTGTGTTGTGTTGTATTTGGGGCTGCTCTTCCTGGGTCCTGTCACTACAGTGCAGCACCACTCTTTGTTTATTTCTTCTTCTTTTTTTAATTTTTTTTTCTGTCTGCAAGTGTTTTTCTGTACCATCAAAAGCGGATTTTTCTCCAGATGAGAACCAGGTTACAATCCTTTTGTTGCCATGGGTTCTTTTACATGCACTAAATGTTGCAAACAGGATCTCTGTTTTGTGTCTGATCCAAATCACCAGCAGATGGACTTTCCATCTCACCAGCTATAAATCTTCAAAGTCTGATTGATTGATTGATTGACATGGATACTAAAGTCTGCTCAGAAAACACATCTCTTCCAACATCAGTAACAGCAGGGTTTTTTTGCTGTTGTTTTATTTTTGTTTGCTTTTTTCCCTGATCTCAATCAGTTAATGAGATCTGGTTTTGGGTGCATGTTTTGTTAAGGAGAGGCTGTTTGCCGTGTGTGTGTGGAGGGGTGCTTGCGAGTGTCCGTGCATTCGTGTGTGTGCGCGTACCTGAGTGCGCGTTGCAGGGATGCGTTTTCTGGAGGGCGTCATGGGTGGGTGGGTTTTTTTCAATGTTCAGTTGCGTGAGTGTTTTCTGGCATGTGCTATCATGTGTGTGGGGTGGGGTGGGGTGTGGGGGCGGAGAGGAGAACTGATGAGGAGGCAGGGAGTGGGAAACAAAATGTAAAGCGCTTTGAGCAATATTTCTGGAGAAACACACGATATAAATGTCCATTATTATTATTATCATTATTATATACATATATAATTATACATATATATTAGCCAATATTACACAAAGTAACAGCCCCCCCACCCACCCCCCTCCCCCAACCCTTCATTCCCCCCTCTGTTTGCTACCACTCTGACTCTGTCCCCTGCAGTCTCATCCCTCCCCTTCCCCTCCACTCACTTTGTTTGATATTCCCTCCAGGGAACACATGCGGTTGCCAAAGCCCTCGGCTGACAAGCACACTCTGTCTGTGGCATTGCTGTCTTTGGAAGCCGATGGAGACAGGCAGCTCAAGCAGACCATGTCATCCTGCAAACACAACAGAAAACAGGAAGACAGTCACTGGAGATCTATAGTATAGATAAAGGTCAGAGACTGGGATGTGCAAGGGAGCTAGACAGAGAGAGACACACGCACACACACAGACAAAGTGCATTCCATTTGCTTACAATCTCTTTGAGACAGTATACATTACATCTACATTTATTACAAAATTCAGTTTCCAGTCAATTTACAATCACTTCAGTGCTACTGGAATGAATCCTCTCAAACAGCTAGGCTTTCCCCTTATTTTACATGACTGATGTACTGACAGATTACATCTGATTCAAACTGAATGATTTGACGTCAGTTCAATACATCAATCTTTCTTTTTGAAGATAGAATGGTGGGAAATAAAACCAACACTGACAAACTGACTGACAGGGTCTGCA
>NC_134879.1:22805701-22813201 GCF_041734735.1 Babylonia areolata
GTTTCTGTAGCAACATAACTTCCAATATATATATATATTTTTAGATTTTTAAAAAATTTGTGCAGAACACACACACACACAAATTCAAATAAAAGTCAAAGCAACATAATGACTGCACAAACAAACAAAAAAACATGAATATTATGTATTTGAAATCATATGTTCATTTTCATAATCACTGGGGATTGGGGGTGGGGGTGGGGGGGGAGAAAGCAGTAGCAGCAAGGGAAAAGAGCCAAAACAAGCATCACACCAAATGTTGCAATGTATCAGTATCTGTTGTATTTACAATATCAATATTTCATAGTCACTGATGTAAGTTACTGTAAAGAATATCTTACATACTGATCAGGTGCTACCAACAGAATAAAAAATAAGGGAAAAAAACAAACAAAAAAGTCCACCATAGATTTTCTGTTTTGTTTTGTTTTTGTTTGCTTGTTTGTTTGTTGTTGTTGTTTTTTTGGCATCAGGTTGAAACTTTTTGGTGAAACAAAATGATTTATTGCCTAGAAATAAATAGCGTACTGTATAAGTTGGTCCAATAACAATTCCTTTCCCCTGTGTGGAAACGCTTAATTAACTAACAGTAACATTCTCAAGGACGAAATA
The DNA here is from genome assembly GCF_041734735.1 of Babylonia areolata. Classification (NCBI taxonomy): domain Eukaryota; kingdom Metazoa; phylum Mollusca; class Gastropoda; order Neogastropoda; family Buccinidae; genus Babylonia; species Babylonia areolata. Next base: position 22,806,314 of record NC_134879.1, read on the forward strand.
CCTGTAGATCTGACGATATAGTACTCCCTCTCTACTCGCATTATGGGCCCGTACGGTCTTTTACATAATTATCTTCTTCGTTTTCAAGTGTTTTACAATGACAAGCACATACCTGTGGATGCGATTCTAGACGGATTAAGTTCAATCCATTCTTTTCAAGTTTAATCCATCTGTTTCTTCTTCCTTTCTTTTTTTCTTCTTCTTTTTTTATTTTTTTTTTATCTCATTTAAAAAAAAAGTGAAATCTGGCTTTGTGTTATTGTGTAGCAAAGGCAGCGAGTTCTATATTTTCACGTCAGCGAACTGCAAGGCCGTCCCAGTCAACTGTCAGACAGGCTAACTGTTAAACAAACCAACTCATCAGTGACAGCACGGACTTACCGTTCGCAGGAATGAAACATCATCTTGTTCGGAGCCCCCACCTTCCGCGGGGTCCGCCATGTTTCAGGTTCTAACAAGGTGATTCCTCTGATCGCGCAAGGGCAAAAGGATGAAGCTCGCCAGTGGAAGCAGAATGATGAGATGATGTTCTTGGGTGAATCAAGCCAGCCTCAGTAGGCTTGGTTGTTCCATACCACACGCACACAATTCATCCTGGTCGAAATTATTCGAGCTTTACCGCAGACGGTCACCGGAACAGCAGGCGAGTGTCTGTTCTGCGCTATGCTGCTGCTGCTGCCAGTGCGATCGATTCCGCAGCGCATGCAAAAAACCCCAAAGTCTGTGTGAGACAACGGCGCGGATTGGCTGATAGGCTGACACTATTTTGTATATTGCCAAGGCGTGCACGCGCAACAGTACCCAGCTTCCATCGACATTTCATGAAAAGAGAAACTGCGCCGTTGGGCCTACTTCTCAGTCACTGAATAGCCTGGCCAGCTGTTGTCATACGGCACGTGCATACTTTTTTTCAAATATGTTTTTTATGCATCAAAACCCTGGCCATTTCATACACAAACAAAAGTGGAGATGTCACTTATAGTGTGGACTGCATTGATTATTATATTTGGCACATCCTGTCATATTCACCATGTTATTTACTTGACAAATAAACCAGTTTCGTGGTGTTCATCAGTGTGCGCTCTCTCACCCTACTCAGTGACATGTTAACCCATCGATCTGTACTTTTATCACAAACGACTGAAATGTTAAAAACCGGCCGGCTCCGGCAGTGGGATCATCAGTATAGCCTATGACCTGTTGAAACCCGGCCGGGTCGAAACTGGCTACCTGCTGTGTAGGCGTTTTGTGCATCAGTCGCCTATTAACTGGAAACTGGCTAATGACGAGAATGACTCAGTGACACAACTAAAATCAGTCGATTTTGTGTTGGAAACTGAAGTCCCGGCAGAGTGACTTTAAGAGTTGCGTCATCTACCCCTCCCTCGTCACAATGAGTCCCGAGACACTCGATAATAGGTAGGCTATACCTCGCTATTGATTCCGTCTACCTTCACGGTGTCACTATCGGCTTGCCGGCAGTCTCTCAGTCAACGATGCGTTGCGCGACGTCAGTTCACACGTCACTCAGTAGTGTTGTCGAACCCGCGGTCTCAGTACACTACGTTCTTGTCACACCGGCTTTAATTTTTGTCTCCGATCTCCAGGACTGACGTACAACATCGCCATCCCACCCCCTGACAGCATCCCCCCACCCCCTCAGTCGAGCCCCCGTCCCCGGCGGCCCTCGGCCACTGCAGGAGGCCACCCGGCAGCTCCCCCCCACCTCCGCCCCCTCCTTGTTCCCGGGCCCCCAGTTATCATTACCCCCACTGACTGTTGTCACGTCGGTTCTTAGTTGCATCTGTTGGCTCTGTATGATATGATCAAAGGGGAAGTACGTATTTCTTCAGGCGTTCAGTTGCCAGGGACAATTATATATATAGGTATAGCCAATATTTCTTGCCATGGATCATATTCTTCACAAGTCGGATTTAGCTCAGACGGTGTTCTCACCCAATAAGGACTTACTAAGTGGTCTCAGAGGTCACAGCTATTATTATTATTATTATATGGGGAAGAAAAATCCTGCAAATAAGTGAAATGAAGCTGGGTAAAAATGTTCAAAAGAGTTACAAGATGTAACGAAGAAAAAGATTTGAGTGTTACGTTTGATGAAAATCTTAATTTTGACCCGCACATAAATCGAATTGTTGGTAAGGCAAAGACACGTTCACTAAACTGTACAAGTCTATTGTGAGACCACATCTGGAATATACAAACGTTATCTGGGGTCCTGCAAGCCTAAAGAGGCAATCCAACCTTATCGAAAGAGTCCAGAGGCGTGCAACTAGACTGCTGAAGGAACGCAAAGAAATGAATTATCATGACCGACTAAAATTTTTGAACCTTCATTCACTGAAGGGTAGACGACTACAAGGTGATCTTATACAGATGTTTAAAATTTTCCACGGTTTTGATGATGTTGATTTGCACTCTTTGTTTTCCTATGCACCTGTAAATGTCACTAGAAACTCCGCAGGAAAATTATAATGCATCCCAGACCTAATAAGCGCAAATTCTCATTTTCTTTCAGAGTCGTTAACCCCTGGAATGCACTACCTCAATCAGTTAAATTTGCAAAATCTGTGAATGAGTTCAAGAACCTGATTGACAAACTGCCCCAGCTAGAACTATTTTATGGCTATGATGAGAAGAAACCCCATTTGGCACGACCGACCTACACAAAAACAATCAATACGAAAACCAAGAGGGGACAAATATTAGACCTCGCGGTCTAGGTGTAACCAGACACCGTCCCTACTACTACTACTACTACTACTACTACTACTATTATGACCATTTTCGCCTAATCTTGAAAATAAGCCCTTGGCGTTTACAGATAGAACACATACGTAAATATCAAAGAGGAAAAAATTGAACACAAGATACCAAACATCAATGAAAGCTATTCATCCACCCTTCCCCCTCCCCCCGCCCCCCCCCCCCCCCCCCCCCCCCCCCCCCCCCCCACACACACAATACACACAAGCACATGCGCACACACACGCGCACGCACCCACACACACACACACACACACGTCACACAATCGTAAATAGTACACAATCAAAAATACTACAAACAAATTCTGAACTTATCAAAACTCACTCACTTACAAATAGTCATTTTACATCATACTGGAAACGGATGACCGAGCTGTTGAGAATTAATCAGGAGGAGTCTTCAGAATGGATTGCAGCGAAGATGCCGGAGTGACGGAAAGGCTGAGGAAGCTGATTCCAAAGAAAGGGGGCTTGGTATGAAAAATTGCGTTGGCCATGCGTTTTGGTTCGAGCAGGGGGGATCCTAAGCATATGGGTGTCAGAAGAAGAGCGGAGTTGGCGTGAGGGTATGTAAGGATAAATGAATCAGAAAGATACTGTGGACCAGAAGCCTCAATGGACTTGAAACAAAGAGAGACGACTTTGTAAATAATTCTTTCTTGTACTGGGAGCCGGCGTAAAGTATGAAGGAGAGGAGAGACGTGATCAAATTTACAGAACGAAAGACAAGACGAGCAGCATAGTTCTGGACTTTCTGAAGGCTGTCAATGAGGTAGCTGGGTGAACCTTGAACAAGTAGGGAATTACAATAATCCACTGAGGCGGGACAGCACAAAGACACAGACAAGAGTTTGGGTTGCATCTTCGGTCAGGAGATGACGAATGGATGCAATTCTGCGAATTTCAAAGTAACACAGTTTGCATATATTATTTGCAACATGCCGCTGCTGGTAGGAAAGAAACTGGTCGAGTATGACACCAAGACTGCGGACAGAAGAGGAAAGAGGAATGTCGGTGCCACTGAGGGAGACTGAAGAAGGAAGGAAGGCTGAGTGGCAAAGTCTTTGTGGGGTGATAATCATGATTTCAGTGTTATCCTCATTTAATTCAAGCTTGTTTTCAGTCATCCATGTCTTCAGATCGGAGATGCAGGCCTGAGTATAGTCAATGAGAGAGGGAAGGAGAGACGGAGGTCCCGACAGATACCGCTGGTTGTCATCAGAAAAGCTATGGTGGGACAACGAATGATGATTCAGAATGGTGGAAATCGGTTGTGTATAGAGAACAAACAAAATGGGCCCAAGCACGGAGCCTTGTGGCACACCAGACTGTACGTCGGAAGGGGAGGATGAAAGACCGCACACAGAAACAACATTGGACCGGTCAGACAGGTAAGAGCGGAACCATGAGAGAGCAAGATCGCAGATTCCAAAAGTGCGATTCAGACGGTTGAGGAGAATCTGATGATCAACAGTATCAAAGGCGGCTGAAAGATCAAGGAGGGGGAGAATAGAGATTTCGTTGTTGTCAAGATAAGTTAATAAATCGTTCGCAGTTTTGAGAAGGGCTGTCTCTGAGCTATGACCGGTGCAGTAAGCAGACTGAAATGGGTAATTCAAGTTATTGGTACTGAGGTGGTCGAGAAGTTGAGCAAGGACAACTTTCTCAGTTACTTTTGATAAATATATATATATATATATATATATATATATATATATAAAGGGGGGGAGGGGGGGAGATTAGAAACGGGTGTGTAGTTCTTTAGTGAGTCTGGATCGAGACTGGGCTTTTTCAGTTTTTGAGCAGTGGTCGTAAGATAGCAGACTTAAACACAGTGGGAAAGGAACTAGAGTTGTTAACAACAGTAGTGATGTGTGGAAGTAGTGTGTCAAGGCAGTGGTTGAGGAAGGAAGCGGGAAGAGGGTCAAGTTCGTATGTTTTAATGCTTGACTGTCTGATAATTCTCTTGACAGTGTCAACAGAGACAGGCTGGAAAGAGGTGAGGGGGGTGCCAAAGAAAGGCCCGTCGGGGAAGACTGGGACGGCGACAGTATGAGTCAAGAGTCTAACGGAGGTCCTGGATCTTACTGGTGAAGAAATCTGAAAGTGCTAGTTGTGGAAGTTGGGAGGGTGGGATATTGGTGGGAAGGGGAGAGGGGTCGGATTTGCCAAGAAGTTTGTTGGTGATTGAATTCAATATTTTGGAGGTGGCACATGCAGCAATTTTGGTATTATGATATGCAGTTTTAGCAGCGTGTACCAAATTGTTCACAGCTATGTTAGCAGCCTGAAATATCACTAAGTCAATGCCGAAAACAAAATCAGTATTGAATGAACCTGTCTAAACTGTTTCGGTGTGTGTTTCACACCGGCAGATTAATCAGTGCTGGATCCGAAATGGTATAGATTTCAAAGAAAATGAACTCGATGGGGAGTAATCACTATCGAGTGGGATCACTTTTGTGTGACGTCACCATAAGCTCTGCATCAAGTTGAAATTTTCCAGCAAGGCATAAGGCCATGTACGTCACACACCAGTGCACGAGCCAACGGCGTTTCTTGCATGCGCACCAGTGAGATCGTTGCTAACATAAGTGTACAGGTCAATGGCCTTGTCACGGTGCGCGCGTTCAGTCAGTGACACTGAGCGGTTGCTTCTCTAGCACGTGCATCCGGTGTCAGTGTCTGTGCTTCGCGTGTCAGTGTCTGTGCTTGTGTCATGTGTGGGTGCGGTGTGGCGGAAATGAGAAATTCTCATACTGATCGAGATTCAAGTTAACTTTTGCTAAGGTGAGCTGTTGATCCAGTTGACAGGTGACGACTCAGAAACAGCCTGCTGTCTCCAGTCACTGAGCTAAGTTGTCAACACCGTCCACCCATTTGTAACGACGGTAGAGCAAATACAGAGGATTGAAAAACAACGTTTCTTTTTTTGTCACCCAGCCATTTCTGAACCAGCAAAAGAAAAAGAAAAGAAAAAAAAAAGGGTGGAAGAAAAACTGAGGTAAAAAGAAAACAAAAAAACAAACAACCCCCCCCCCCCCCCCCCCAAACTAACAGCGTTTACAGTCACCTGTGATCCTGGTAGTCAAAGTCTAACGCCAAACAAAAGCAAACTGAAAGTGAGAAATCAACTGAAATTAGAAAGAAAGGAACAACAACAGAACAAAACAGTAGCCTGAAATCGAAACGGCCTCGGAAAGACCAGCCTGGACAACTGACACCGGAAAAATGTTGACTGTCTTGAATTTCGTGAAGTCGTCGTTTTTTACTGAGGAGCATCAGCAGTTTGCCAGCATCTGTCGCGGTAGCTGTGAGGAAATGCCAGGCAAATGCAGTCGTTCACCGCAAGGAGAACCGGTGTCGCCCCTGAACTCTGAAGAATCAAGTTCTGATGACGAGTCAAGTACTCAGCAGGTTTCTGAGACCGGTCCAGAGCTAAAGGTGAGAACAGCCTGACAATGTATCGTTGCAAGTTAGTCTTTTGTTGCAACAGGTTTCTTTGTGTGAAAGTCGGGAGGCTGAGCGCGTCGCAACAGTGAGAATGCCACCCTCTCATTATTATTATTTATGCCTGCAAGTGTATTTGTTTTCCAATCACAGTGAAGTTTTTAACAATTTTGCCAGGGGTCAGTAACCCGTTTGTTGTCGTGGGTTCTTTTACGTACGCTGAGACTAAAATGTTGTGTATCGCTTTATCGTTTTATCCGATACGAGTACTATTTTGAGCTTAAAACAAAAATAAATAAATTCATAGACTAATCAAGCCTTGCGTTCCCACCACCCGTTGCGACGATAATCTGCAAAGGTTCCTGCAACGTATCGTTACAGATTCCAGATTCTATCGTCAATGTTTTGTGTCTATGCCATCGTTTTGACGATAATCATTACCTGGTTGTTTTATCGTTATCATCACTGTCTTCTTGATCCCTCGATCTTGGTATAACTTCCTTTCTCTGTCTCCCTATTCCTATGCAGTGTAGGTGTCAACCCTAAAATGAGTGTGAAACAAATGTCAACAGTTATAAAACTCGAAGTCTTTTTCTTTGAGATGAACGACACCCAGTATTCTTTCCATAAGCATGTTTTTATCACTTTAACACT
>NC_134879.1:22818201-22825701 GCF_041734735.1 Babylonia areolata
TTTGCCTTTATGTTACTTTTTGTCAACACGTTTATTATTACTAGTGGGCCAATTGTTTGTCATTATTATTATTTTTTTTTTATGTTTCGTATTGTCTATACAAAGCGAAGAACGTAACAACAGGCCAAAACGGAGCATGCCTGTGCGAAGAGTGTAAAAAAACCTGAAAATTATGTTTTTAATTCACATGACAGTAACAACAGAAACTTGTAAAAGAACTAACCAATGTTCGTGATGTAAAGCTAAAAACACTCTAAAATCGAAGGGGTGTTTATATGTGATATATTTATTTTATACAAACCTTTTTATGCTGAAACATTATGCCCCTTCATTTTTTTTAATAAACGGCGTACTTGATACCCAGAAATTCATCATGCTGACAGGTCTCTGTCGCTGTGTGTGTGTGTGTGTGTGTGTGTGTGTGTGTGTGTGTGTGTGTGTGAACGAGAGAGAATGTGGGGGAGGGAATGGGAAAGGAATCTTTACGAAAGATTAAAAAAAAGTATTAAAAAAGAAGAAGAAACAATAAAATAAAACAAGTCAAGGCCGTGAAGACACGCATCTTACATCCACTATACTGAACACAAAAATAATCGAAAATACGTTTACTTTTTTTTAAACGACGCTGCAGGGACCACGTTGTAAAAGTGGTCCGGCACACTTGTACATTTTCCTCGCGATCACGCCATGTCGTAAATGGGAGGGAGAGGGGCGGCAGGGTGTGTGGATGGGTGGTCGGGGAGGGGGTGGGGGGGGGGGGGGGGGAACCGGAAATCTGTTCATGAACTGCCATCCTTCCAAATGGGAGTTCTGCACCACTTATGGTAGTTGAGAAAATGCCAATGTTAAAGTTTAACGCGCGCGCGCACACAGACACAGACACAGACAGACACACACACACACACACGCACACGAACAGCCGGGACCGAGTGACTGTGCAGAATTACTTCAGTTCGTTCACACACTGACGTCACAGTGAATCAAAAGGATAGACAGTTCTGTAAGTAATTAATTCAGATCATGAATCCGAAGACCACAAAGATCTGAACTGACAAACCGACCAGAATCAGTGGGATTGGGGGTGGGGAAGGGATGGAAGAGAGGGGGGAGAGAGAGAGAAAGAGAGAGAGAACTACATTACGCGTTAACATTGGTCTACATCTCGATTTGTTATATGAATAATAATCTGAAAACAAAAGGACAACGAATATGAAGGCGCGTATTCGTATAATTAGCTTTATTATTGAATACATCGTATATAAAGAATATGAAAGCTGAACTGAAAACAGAGGGGTAAGTATAACTGAAGGTTCGAATTCATATTATTAGCTTTATAACAGAGTATAATGTATATAAAGAATATGAAAGCTGAAAGCAAACGCACAGCAAATATGAAGGTGCGTATTCACGTACATGTAGCCATAGCTTTATAATAGAATAAAATTTAATGTAATATTCCGATTAGTAAGTTACATATGATTAAAAAAAAAAAATTCATATAATAATATAGATATGATTTTAAACAGATTCTTCGTTTTCAGAAACAAACATCATAGACATCTGCAAAAAATCCACTTTTGTTGTTGTTGTTGTTGTTGTTGTTGAATAAACTCATTCGTAAACAGAAATGCGAACATCATGTGGCGATTTGCCGAGCTGGAATGTCTCAGTCAGATGACTCAGTTCCCTCCCTTGATAGCGCACGCGCACTTGGTAGTCGCCATGGAAACCCCGGACTGTGAAGGTTGGTCCAGATTGTTTCAGTGTCCGCTCCTCCTTCGTCATCCATTGGTTCTCCCACAGATCCAAGAACTTCTTGCCAGCTGCCGTCAGCTGAAACATAAACACAGTATTTGTATTTCTCTTTTTATCACAACAGATTTCTCTGTGTGAAATTCGGGCTGCTCTCCCCAGGGAGAGCGCGTCGCTACACTACAGCGCCACTTTTTTTTTTTTTTTTTTTCCTGCGTGCAGTTTTGTTTGTTTTTCCTATCGAAGTGGATTTTTCTACAGAATTTTGCCAGGAACAACCCTTTTGTTGCCGTGGGGTCTTTTACGTGCGCTAAGTGCATGCTGCACACGGGACCTCGATCGGTTTATCCGGCCGCTCTCATCCGATTGACTAGCGTCCAGACCACTACTCAAGGTCTAGTGGAGGGGGAGAAAATATCGGCGGCTGAGCCGTGATTCGAACCAGCGCGCTTAGATTCTCTCGCTTCCTAGGCGGACGCGTTACCTCTAGGCCATGGCTCCACTCCGTATGAACACTGAGCTCCCCCGCACAGGTCCAAGAAGAGGAGGAAGAAGATCAAAAGGTCTTGTGCAAACTGATCTTAATGCATACTGCTCCAATGATAGATATACGTTTACCTCCACAGTGGCCGCCACCATCATCACCACCATCAATAAAGTTATCTGAAATGTCAGCTGTAAGGTAAGACAAAAAGGTTGATTTTTTTATTTTTTTTTTAGTAGGATTGAGTTTAACGACCTAATGACTGACGCCTGTAAAGTCAAGCTGTTCATGGCTTGGGTTTTGCTTCAGTGAAGGCTGTGTTGTTCGAAGGAGTGAGTCCTGGTTGGTTGTCTTGTCTTGAAAAAGAAAAAAGAAAATAAACGCTGACCCCAAGCTCGGAATTGGGAAGTACCACATATATTAAAATAAAAGTCATAAAACGCTCACCCCAAAGCAGAGAAGTGGGATGGCAGTCGCGGTGCAAGAAATAAACATATCATATAAGAATAAAAAAAAAAATGAATTAAAGAACACTCATCCCAAACACGAAAGAGGGAGGGAACTTCTTGTGAAAGAAATAAACATATCAGAATAGAATAAAATAAACGCTCACCCCAAGCACGGGAGTGGGGAAGAAGCGATCGTCAGTGGGTTAAGAAAAAAAAAGAAGAAAAAAAAGAAGATAAAATAAAATAAACGTTCACCGCAAGCAGAGAATGGAGAAGGAAGTCCTGGTGAAAGCAATAAACATATCAAAATGAAATAAAGATAAACGATCACCCCATGCACGGGAATGGGAGGGAAGTCTTGGTGAAAGAAATAAACATATATATATATATATATATATATATATATATATATATATATATAAAAGAAGAATATGATGATAATAATAATAATAATAATTAAAAGATGAAATAAACGCTCACCCCCAAGTACGGAAGTGGGAGGGAAGCTCTGATGTAAGAAATTAACATATCAAAATAAACTTTAAAAATAGCAACAACAACAAACACACACACACACACACAAAACAAAAACCCGCAGACCGTCAAATGTTCTCCCGTGACGAGCGCCGCGTGAGGCCCCCTGCTGTGCGCCCTGTCCCAGAAGCCCCAGAGCAGGATGCCCTCTACGGCAGGGTGGCTGTAGAACGCCCGCATGGCCAGCTCCACGAACCGCGCTCGTTCCTCCTCGTCCGCCGCCACGACGTTGAACTCGGTCACCCACACGGGCAGCCCGGTGTCCGCCAGTCTGTCCAGGCGATCCTGTCAGTCACTCAGGGATAAGAAGGTGATGGGGGAAGGGGGGTTGGGGGCGTGGTGGGTTGGCGTGGAAGGGAACACGCGGCTTAGATTTATGGTATAGTATAGTATTTTATTACTCTTTTTTTTGTTTTTTTGTCACAACAGAGTTCTCTGTCTGACATTCGGGCTGCTCTCCCCTCCCCCAGGGCGAGCGTGTCGTTACACTGAGAGCGCCACCCCTTTTTTTTTCTGCCTACAATTTTTATTTGTTTCTCCTATCGAAGTGGCTTTGTCTACATAATTTTGCTTGGGACAACCCTTTTTGTTGTCGTGCGTTCTTTCATTTGCGCTAAGTGCACGCTGCACACAGGACCTCGGTTTATCGTCTCATCCGAATGACGAGCGTCCAGACCGCGGCCACTCAAGGTCTAATGGAGGGGGAGAAAATACTGGCGACTGTGCCGGGATTCGAACCAGTGTGCTCAGATTCTCTCGCTTCGTAAGCAGACGCGTTACCTCTAAGTCATCACTCCACCGTTATGTAGTTTTTGTCGTGTTATATATATATATATATATTTGTATTGTATTTCTTTTTTTCTTATCTTTGTGAAATTCATGCTGCTCTCCCCAGGGAGAGCGCATCGCTACACTACAGCGGCACCCCCCTTTTTTGTATTTTTTTTCCTGCATGTAGTTTTTTAAATTTGTTTTTTTCAATCGAATTCGATTTTTCTACAGAATTTTGCCAGTAAATGTAAAGCGCTTTGAGCTAAATTATTTGATTAGGCGCTATTTAAATGAACCTGTTATGATGATGATGGTGATGATTATAACTGTAAAACTGTAAACGTGTGTGTATGTATGTATGTATGTATATATGTATTTCTCTCTCTCTCTCTCATGTATACATACATACATGCATGTAATATGTATATATATATATGTGTGTGTGTGTTTGTGTGTGTTTCTTTCTATCTATCTATATCTATATTTTATGTATGCTCGTATGTATGTATGTATGTATGTACAAAGTAATTTTTTTTCTCAAACAGACGATATCTAAAAGTTGACCTTGATCAAGAAGGGGTCTGGTCTCTCCTCAGTGTAGAAGTGGCACTGTGCTCCCAGACCGGACAGACCCACGTCGGCTGCCTTCAGCCTGTGTGCTTGAGCCACCAGTGCCTGCACAGCAGTTTCAGTCTCTCTGCCGGCGTTCTGGACAAATCCATACGCGCTACACCGGCCATATCTGCTAGGCAGATGCCTGACCGCCAACAGCCTAACCTGACGCGCTGGTCAGGCCGTGAGTGCATGCATGTATATTTTGTGTGCCAATCAGAGTGTAGTTCTTCTTCTTCTTCTTCTTTCCGTTACACGACCAACATCGCCTTGCCGATGACTCTGTCGTGGTTCATGCACGCTGGGTATTTTCGTGTCTCCATAACCCACCGAACACTGACATGGGTTACAGGATCTTTAACGTGCATATTTGATCTTCTGCGTGCGTATACAAACGAAGGGGGTTCAGACACTAGCACGTCTGCACATATGTTGACCTGGGAGATCGGAAAAATCTCCACCCTTTACCCACCAGGCGCCATTACCGTGATTCGAACCCGGGACCCTCAGATTGAAAGTCCAACGCTTAAACCACTCGGCTATTGCGCCCGTCTTCTTTTAAGGAATTCCCCAGAGGACAACACGCTCTCGTTGTCGTGGGTTCTTTTTCAGTGCGATAAGGGCGTGCTGCACGCGGGGCTTCGGTTTATCCTCTCATCCGAATGACTAGACGCTCAGCATGATTTTCCGGTCTTCTTCTTCTTCTGCGTTCGTGGGCTGCAACTCCCACGTTCACTCGTATATACGCGAGTGGGCTTTTACGTGTATGACCGTTTTTACCCCGCCATGTAGGCGGCCATACTCCGCTTTCGGGGGGATTTTCCTGTCAAACTTGCGGGAGAAAGGGCGAGAGCGGAAATCGATCCCAGACTCTCACGAACACTGCATTGGCAGATGAGCGTCTTATCTGTTCATTTAACCTTCCTTCTTGCACGTCTGCCGCATTATGTAATGTACACGCCGAATTCATTCACATGTATTCGTGTTTCGTGTAGTGGTCTTCAATCTTACATCGAGTTGTAAAGAAAAGAAATGGGGAGTTTGTGTGTGTGTGTGTGTGTGTGTGTGTGTGTGTGTTTGGGGTGGGGGGGGGAGGGTACTGGTTTGTTTCATTCTTGTATGTATGCACGTGCACACTAACACTAATGCATGCATGTGTATTTCTGAGTGTACGTTTACAGTATACGTACGTATGTCGTAATGAAGACGTGTATGCACACACACACACACACACACACACACACAGCCCTCCACCCCCACCACCCCACCCTACCACCACCACTCTCCCCACACAGTCATTTTCAACACTGTTTTTGTTTGCTTTTGTTCTTTGTTGTTTTTTTCTGCGCGTGGCTTGCGCGTGCCACCCTCCCCCCCCCCCCCCCCCCAGCCTCCCTCCCCACACTGACCCCAGTGGCAGTGCCGTGTGCCACCACATTGTAGTCGTTGAGGAAGAGGCGGACGGTGGGGTCATGAAGGTGGGCCGTGCGGTACGGGGTCAGCTCGAAGCCGAAGTCTTGCAGGCGGCGCTGGTACCAATGCCCGTGCACGTTCTCATTGTTCACGTCCCAGTGGTCCAGGCTGCAAGGACCGTGACGATGACCACACCCACTTACTGAACTCATTTGTGTATTTGTTTTTGTTTTTGTATTTCTTTTTATCACAACAGATTTCTCTGTGTGAAATTCGGGCTGCTCTCCCCAGGGAGAGCGCGTCGCTACACTGCAGCGCCACCCTTTTTTTTTTTTTTTTTCCTGCGCGCAGTTTTTAAAATTTGTTTTTCCAATCGAATTGGATTTTTACTACAGAATTTTGCCAGGAACAACCCTTTTGTTGCTGTGGGTTCTTTTACGTGCGTTAAGTGCATGCTGCACACGGGACCTCGGTTGATCGTCTCATCCGAATGACTAGCGTCCAGACCACTACTCAAGGTCTAGTGGAGGGGGAGAAAATATCGGCTGCTGAGCCGTGATTCGAACCAGCGTGCTCAGATTCTCTCGCTTCCTAGGCGGACGCGTTACCTCTAGGCCACCACTCCACTTTTGTGTGCATCATCAGGCAGTGTATAAATTGTAGTCCAGGAAAGAAGATAGATTTTATGCAAACCGATTCCCTTATAAGTTGTATAATACGACTATATAAAGTCTACCGAAAAATGATCGGGGGGGAAATTGGACCGAAAATTAATTTTGAAAATTTGTGTTTCTGTTCGCGCGCGCTACTTCTGACACGATGGGACGACCATACAAGCAGTGCGCACACACACTAAGTGATGCCTGCAAGCCGCGTGACGTGGCCGGCTTTGTTCTTGCTCACAAGGACGCTGGGTTAAAGGAAGAGATCCAACGAGAAGCTTATTTATTGCCCAGCCTTCCCGATCGCAAAGGGACCATTTCAAGGCTGAACACAAGCCAGCTGATTTGGATGCTACTAGCGCCTATCCTCGGTCAGAGACCAAGGTCTAAGCGCTTTACAAAATCGGGGTAAACAATTTGCACAACAGCCTGCCTGCCTGCGCAGAGCCGACTGACACCTGCCATAGGGCGCTCATCATTCGTTTCCCGTGTCTCATTCAATCAGGTTTCAGTCACGCGCACAGACACACTGATACAGACATGTAACATTTTACGTGTATGACCGTTTTCTTTATTTACCTCGCCTTACCCCGCCATGTTGGCAGCCATACTCCGTTTACGGGAGGGGAGGGGGTGTATGCTGGGTATGTTGTTGTTTCATAACCCACCGAACACTATCATAGATTACAGGATCTTTAACGTCCGTATTTGATCTGCGCGAGTATGTACACACGAAAAGGGTTCAGGCGTTAACAGGTCTGCACATATGTTGACTGACGTGGGAGATCGGAAAAATCTTCACCCTTTACCCACCAGGCGCCAT
>NC_134879.1:22830701-22835701 GCF_041734735.1 Babylonia areolata
GAAGTGTCTGTGAATGAAGTCCCGGTACAGCCGACCGCCAGGGGAGGCGTAGGCCCATGCGTTGACTGCAGTGCCCAGTGGGAAAGACTTCCTCGTCTGGGTCACCTGTCTCACACACACACAAACACACGCGCGCGCGCACGCTTACACACGCGCGCACACAAACACACGCACGCACGCACGCATACACACACACACACATGAACACACACACACACAAACGCAGCACACACATACTTGCGCGTGCGCGCACACACACACGCACACACACACACACACACATGAACACACACACATAAACGCACACACACACACAGACACACACACACACAAATTACTCATGACATTGTTGTAGTCATCATTAGTTATTCACATATTAATGTTGAACTGTCCCGAGCCGGGGCGGGCGTGATCAGTATGATGCACGCCATTTTGTATGTAATCTGCTGTGCATGTCTTGAAATTCTCATAGTCTAAAACGTTTTTCGTGCCATACTCCTTGGCACATCCCCCCCCCCCCCCCTTCCCCCCAAAATTCCAAATCCATGCTCTGTTTCGGCTTTCTTGATTTGAAATACCCACTTCTGATAGCTATTCTTCTCTTTCAGCAGCAGCAAAAGCAACATCTCAAATGCTTGTCTACATAACCTTTGTGTTGGCGGCCTATTCAGTTTAATCCCAATATTCCATAAGCGTTTGCAAAATGATTGTTTAAACATTTGATGGGTTACCTTGCCAGTTTTGCCCAGACAATACCGTATTAGATGAAATGTTGCGAAACATCCAAAAAGCGCTGGATTATAAAGTATGTGACTTTTCTATCAATTTATTGCATGTCCCTATTATTTCTGCTGCAAAAAGCCAAGGCGGGATATTGCTGTTTTCTTGTTTCTTCTACTTTCGTGGGCTGCAGCTCCCACGTTCAATGGAATGTACGACTTGGCTTTTAAAGAATCAAGAATCAAGAAGAAGAATCAAGAATATTTTCATCCTTTGACCCCTTTTGGGGCATGGAAGACATTATTATAACAGCAACAGTATTTTACACCAAAACCAAACATGAACAATTAAAATAATATAACTATCAGAAACATAATACAAACTATATGAAACACAACATAAATGATGATAGTATTTTTCTGGTATTAAACCTCAGGATAGATCAGACTATGTTTCTCATCTTTGCAACATTACTTAAGTTTAACCAAACTGCCCTGGCTGCATGAAATAAATTACACAGAAAGCCTCTTCCGACAAGAAAAAACAAACAATTTGTATCGCAACGATCTTTTCCGAATCTTTCTTCAGCAGAATGAGTCTAAGTTGTTCTTTTTTTTTTTTTTTTTTCGTCTTTTTTTTCAAGTCCTACGTCATAACAATGCAATACGTCATTTATATGAGCCATCAAGTAAAAGCGTACGACCATTTTTACACGGCCATGTAGACCGCTATGCTTGACTCTGTTTTCGGGGATTTTCATCCTGGGTATGTTCTTGTCTCCATAACCCACCGAACGCTGACATGGGTTACATGATCTTGAACGTGCGTATTTGATCTTCTGTGTGCGTATAGTTTCAGTTTCAGTTTCAGTAGCTCAAGGAGGCGTCACTGCGTTCGGACAAATCCATATACGCTACACCACATCTGCCAAGCAGATGCCTGACCAGCAGCGTAACCCAACGCGCTCTGTCAGGCCTTGAGAAAAAAAAAGGGAAATAAATAACAGATAAATACATAAAAAAAATAACTACTACTGCTAATAATAATATGTATAAAGCGCAAAAACGTGATGAAGTCAACTATAAGCGTACAAAAACAAAAAAAAAAGAAAAAGAAAAAAAAGTAATAATGATAATAATAATAATGATAACCATAAAATAAATAAATAGATAGATAAATAAAAAAAATAAATAAAAAAGACAACAATGATGATAAATAAGCAAATAAATGTGAAAAAAATGGAGACACACATTCACACATACACACACATATGCATAACAGATAGACACTTGCAGACATTAAACTAAGAAAGAGAGAGAGAGAGAGAGAGAGAGAGAGAGAGAGAGAGAGTGAGTGTAAAGTGGCTAATATTTTGTTGTAGGCTATATCTTACCTGTATTTCCACATCGGATAGGTCGATATTCCCTACTGCCGTGGTGACACTGAAAATGTACAGACAGGACTGTATAGAGACTGTAGGGAGAACGTTGCTCAGTTCATCAGTCATACCCTCCCCCCCTTCCCTCTCTTTCTCTCCACCCCCACAACCACCTACCCCCCCACGCCCCCTTTCCCCCATTCTCTGTCTGTCTGTCTGTCTGTCTGTCTCTTTCTTTCTGAGCATGATCCTTGGAGGTAAGCTTGAGCACAAACGGAATTTTCTGGGATTAAAAACACCACCACCACCACCACCACCACCAACAACAACAAGAACAAATATCCTACTAGTTTTGCCTGTCATTATTTCAAAAGATGGTGTCTTTATGTGTGAGGCTAAAGTCTAATTATAATGGGTGTCGTCTCAAGTCGCCTATTCGCATAATTATTATAACTGGATCGCCTATTGACGATTCGCCCATTCTGATATCAGTCCTGGCTTATAAAATCATATACTATTTTCAACCTGGATAAAAAAAAAATATATTGTTATTTTCAATACCTCTTCATATTGGACTTTGGCCTTAATGAATAAATTCCAATTCCAATTCTCTCTCTCTGTCTCTGTCTCTGTCTCTGTCTCTCTCTCTCTCTCTCTTTTGGCAGGCACTTATGTTTTCATGTTTATATCAGTCCTGGCTTATATAATCATATACTATTTTCTACCTTATTTAAAAAAAAAAAAGTTATGTTCATACCTCTTCATATGGGGCTTTGGCCTTAATGAATAAATTCCCATTCCAATTCCAGTTCCAGTTGTCTCTCTCTCTCTCTCTCTCTCTCTCTCTCTCGCTTGGCACTTATGTTTATATCCTGGCTTATAAAATCATAATACACTATTTTCTTTCATGCTAAAAAAAAAAAAAAAAGAAGAAAAGAAAAAAGAGAAAAGAAAAAAAAAAGAAGATGTTGTTATGTTCATACCCCTTCATATATGAGGCTTTGGCCTTAATGAATAAATTCCAATTCAAACTCCAATTCTAGTTCCAATTCTCTCTCTCTCTCCCTCTCTTCCCCCCGCCCCTCTCTCTCTCTTCTGTTTTTTTTTTTTTTTTTTTTTTTTTTTTGTTCTCAGGAATGGGTTGGAGCTGAGTCTTTGATTGCTGAGAATGGAAAAACGTTGTTGCACACGCGAGTCACGCCCTTTCATTAAGATGACATTGTGACATTATATGTCGTGGCTTTTGCCGAGTTATGTCTGTAGGCTCGTGTAATGATTTTCACAGAGATGCTGCTATTATAACGTGCAGTCAGCATTTGTTTTATCCCCCAACAAGGACACTATAGTCTTGTTCGTGTGGCACCGACACGTCACTGTGTGTGTGTGTGTGTGTGTGTGTGTGTGTGTGTGTGTTCTCTGTTTCAGTTCAGGTCACTTTCCTCGGGAAGACGATGATAATCCTGTACGCCCCCCTCCCCCCACCCCCGGCCCTCCAGCCCGCCCCACCCAACCCCCACAACCCCCCCCCCCCACATCCCCACACCTCTCCGCCCCACACACCCTCAGCCCCGCACACCCTCTCAAACAGAAAAAAAAAAGTGTTGGTGTTCGCTTGAAACTGCCGTTACTGTTGGAAATGTGTTCTCCGAAACACACACACACACACACACACACACACACACACACACACACACACACACACACACAGAGACAAGCATAGAAACGCATGTTTGCTTTGACGCAGGTGCGCACACACATACATGCACACAAATGTACGTAACGCGCGCGCGCACACACACACACACACACACACACACACACACACACACACACACACACAAATACAACACACGGACGTGCACGCAAAAGGGCGCACATAAACGTTCACGCAAGCACACACACACACACACACACACACACACACACACACACACACACATGCACATACACGCACGTGCGCACTTACGCTCTTGCGCAGCCACTCATCAGTACTATCCCATTCAAATCTACAACACCACCAAGAAAAAAAAACATTACAAGGTGATCGATGAGAAAGAAGTAACAGAAATAGAAAGCAAGAAAAAAACAACAACAACTGTGTTACTTTATTCTGTTATTTATTGTTGATACTCTTATGCTAGGTCTGCCTGTAATGTCCTTTGTCTTGTGGTGATACAAATTCATACCTCGAGTGTAGTACATTGCCTATTTTAGATGATGAAAAAGTGCAGTATAGACACTCACATGAAGACATTTCCTACCTGTGCATACCAAGAAAGTGCCCCAAGTTTGTCTCTCTTTTTTTTCTTCCAATTTGTTTCTTTCTTTCTTTCTTTATTCATTTGTGATCACGTTTGTTTGTTTTTGTTTTTGTTTGTGTGTGTGTGTGTGTGTGTGTGTGTGTGTGTGTGTGTGTGTTTTTAATAGTGTTTTTGCTTTTTGTTTGTAACAAAGTGTATATTTAGAACATCGACGAAAAAAAATTATGTAGAGTATATACGGTACCATGTATGCCCTATGTTGTTCTTCTGTATATGTCTTTGTCTTGTTACACTTTCTTTTCCTGTTATGCATTAAGTTAATGTAATGTATTGTATTCGTACTGTTTAGTTATAATTATTAAGTTTTGTGCAATGTAAAAACAAATTGAATGAATGAAAATATGTTGAAAAAAAACCCACCCCCCAACAAAAACAAAAACAAAACAATAGGCGGAAGAGGAGGAAAAGAAGCAGGGGGCGAGGGGGAGAGGGGTGGGTGGGTGGGGGGGGGGAGAGAAGGAGAGGGAGGAGGAGGAAAACATGAAGAAGAAGATAGAGACGAAGAGAAAGAGGAGAAAGAGGGAGGGAAGGTGAAAGAGGAAGAATACAGGAAGAATACACCAAAGACTGAAGGTTCATGA
>NC_134879.1:22855701-22875701 GCF_041734735.1 Babylonia areolata
AGAGCAGCCCGAATTTCACACAGAGAAATCTGTTGTGATGAAAAGAAATACAAATACAAATACAAATTTTCCTTGTGATTGGGTTGTGGTGTCTTTTGACTGGAGTGTGGTGTCTTTATTATTATTTTGCTCAGGACTGGGATGGGGAATGGTGTTTCCTGTGGTGTAGTGTGGCAGAATCTGCGGGAGAAACCTATCGGTTCAACGGAGAGGAAGGCAGGTTACAGCAACGCACTGTGGAGTGCAGAGAGCAAGATGAGACACCGAAAGGATATCTTGGTCATCCACTGCATCCGTGCTCATCCTCCAGTCGTCTCGACTTAGTCTTGCCACTGGAAATTGGTGGACCCGGTTAGTCTTGCCACTGGAAATTGGTGGACCCGGACGAGAGAGTGAGGTCGACGTTGCGCAACTCCTCTTCACTTTAAACAAACTCATCGCGCAAGTCATCAGTCATCCCACCCTCCCCCCATCCCCCAGCTGGATGACAACGATGGTCATCATCGATCTCGATGGACACACCACCCACCCAGTGTGTCAGGTCTAGTCATGGCATACTTGGGATTGTTTAGTTGATGCTTAGATGTATGCTGTCTTTTTTGCTGTGTTGTGCTGAAGGAGATTGTTGTGTATGTATATGTTCTGATGTTTGTGATGTTGTATATATGTATGTATTCTGTGATGTTTGTGATGTTGTATATGTATGTATGTGTTGTGATGTTTGTGATAATTGTTATTATTATTATCATCATCACCATCATATTTATTGTTATTATTATTATTATTATTATTATTATTATTATTATTTTTGATTATCAGTTTTTATTTAATCATTATCATATTCATTACCATTATTGTTGTTGCTCTTGCCATTGACTGGTTAATTATTGATTAGTTGGTTAATTGTGTGTCTGATTAATTGATTGATTGGTTAACTGATTGGATGGCTGGTTTATTGATTGGTCAGTTTATTTAAATGTTCACCTACTCATCCATTTATTTATCATGCAATGTTTTGTGGTTTTGTTGTTGTTGTTGTTGTTTTAATACATTTTTAAAATTCCATTTTGATAGGTTGACATTTTACAACAACAACATTTTGATGGACATTTACTGTTTATTGTTTTTAAATATGTAAAACATTTTAAAATGTGTCAATTAATTTCATGTGATCTCTTTGAATGCTTAAACATGTACATGTCTTTTGAATGCTTAAACATATTCATGTCTTTTGAATCAATGTATCTTGTGTTTGTATTGTGATCCCTAAAAGTATGATTTTTTTTATTTATTGATTTCTTATTTTCATTTTATTTTACTCTACCTTATTTTCTCTCAGGGCCTGACTAAGCATGTTGGGTTATGCTGCTGTCCAGGCATCTGCTTTGCGGATGTGGTGCAGCATTTTTGGATTTATCTGAATGCAGTCACACCTTGAGCAACTGAACTGAACTGTAATGTGAGCTAAAGGACCGCATGGCAGTTTCTCTTGAGAGATAATCAAGTTTACTTGAGTCAACTCTATCACAAAGAAGAGTGGTCTCAGCTCAATGATAAGAGCAGCAAGCAGATTGGGTTGTGAGCATCTGTGTAACAAATTGATAACATTGATAATTGATTGATTGATTGATATGGCTACTTATATAGCACCTATCCTCAGTCAGACACCAAGCTCTAAGCGCTTTACAAACACGGGGTCATTTACACAACAGGCTGCCTACCTGGGTAGAGCCAACGGACGGCTGCCACTGCACGCTCATCATTCGTTTCCTGTGTCATTCAATCAGATTTCAGGCATGCACACATACACTCTCAGACAAACATGTAACATTTAACATTTTACGTGTATGACCGTTTTGTTTATTTACCCTGCTATTTAGGCAGCCATACTTCGTTTTCGGGGGTGTTCATCCTGGGTATGTTCTTGTTTCCATAACCCACTGAACGCTGACATGGATTACAGGTACTTTAACGTGCATATTTGATCTTCTGCGTGTGTATACACACGGAGGGGGTTCAGGCACTAGCAGGTCTGCGCATATGTTGACCTGGGAGATCGGAAAAATCTCCACCCTTTACCCACCAGGCACCGCCGAGATTCGAACCCGGGACCCTCAGATTGAAAGTCCAACGCTCTAACCATTCGGCTATTGCACCCAGACTGACTCATCATTAAATGTATGCAATGAATGCAAACATTTCAAAGTGAGACTTTTATGTGTCTGGTGTGCATTCAACTACAGATAACCCTTAAAACATGGAACATGGCCAGTGACAGTGTGCACCTATTATTTTTGAATGAACACACATGTGTATCTGTGGATGCGCATATGTGTGTTTCAATCCCAGTGTGTC
Organism: Babylonia areolata; assembly: GCF_041734735.1. Lineage (NCBI taxonomy): Eukaryota > Metazoa > Mollusca > Gastropoda > Neogastropoda > Buccinidae > Babylonia > Babylonia areolata. The sequence goes on from NC_134879.1 coordinate 22,858,057, forward strand.
CGTGTGCCTGCAGTCATGTGTGTTTTTTTCTCTGTGTGTCCGTGTGCCTGCAGTCAAGTGTTTTTTTCTCTATGTGTCCGTGTGCCTGCAGTCAAGTGTTGTTTTTTTTTCTCTATGTGTCCGTGTGCCTGCAGTCATGTGTGTTTTATTCTCAGTGTGTCCGTGTGCCTGCAGTCATGTGTGTTTTATTCTCAGTGTGTCCGTGTGCCTGCAGTCATGTGTGTTTTATTCTCAGTGTGCCTGTGTGCCTGCAGACAGACCAGTTCTCCAAGAGCATTGTGGAGATATCAGACAATGTGGTGACCATCACAGACCCGGAGGGAGAGAAGAAATCTCAGTTTCACTTTGATGCCTGTCACTGGTCCTGTGATGGGTTTGTTGTCAATGATGACGGAGTCTACAAACCAGATGGACCAAACAGTCGATATTCTGATCAAGTAAGTAATACAAAAAAAGTCATAAAGTTTTCATTAAACAATAAAAAGAAGAAAAAACAACCAAACAAACAAAAAAACTGCATGCATGAATATGTTGAACAGGTATGGCAGATTTGGTTGAAGGTGTATGTGAAACATATACATATCCACATACACATATTTGTAGACATGCATATACAGTCATATTATCTGCATGAGAGCAGACACGCACACACTTGTACATGAATACATATCTTCTTAGGTATGCATGCACACAAACAATACATGCAAATATGTTTAGACATATACATGCAAATATATACAGACATATACATGTAAATATGTATAAAAATTCAATTATTAAGTGCCCAAATGCCCAAGCATACAGCATCATTTGGCAATAAGAAAAAAAAAGGGTGGCGCTGTCACATGCTCTCCCTGCCGAAAGCAGCCCGAATTTCACACAGAGAAATCTGCTGTGTCAGCACAACACAGCATTGTACAGCACAGCACAGTACAACACAGCACAGCACAGCTCAGCACATTTAAAAAAAAATCTTTTTTATTTTTTTATTCTTTTTTTAGGAAGCCATCTTCAGAGACGTAGGACAGAAATTAGTGGATGCGGCATGGCAGGGGCATAACTCTGCCGTCATGGCATACGGGATGACCGGGTCAGGGAAGAGTTACACAATCCTGGGAAACTTTCCAGACCCTGGCCTTGTGCACCGCTGCTGCAGGCATCTCTTCTCTGAGATTGACAGAAACCCTCAGAACAAGTACAAGGTGTGTGTGTGTGTGTGTGTGTGTGTGTGTGTGTGTGTGTGTTTGATACAGAAACCCTCAGAACAAGTACAAGGTGTGTGTGTGTGTGTGTGTGTGTGTGTGGTGTGTGTGTGTGTGTGTGTGTGTGTGTGTGTGTTTGATACAGAAACCCTCAGAACAAGTACAAGGTGTGTGTGTGTGTGTGTGTGTGTGTGTGTGTTTGATACAGAAACCCTCAGAACAAGTACAAGGTGTGTGTGTGTGTGTGTGTGTGTGTGTGTGTGTGTGTGTGTGTTTGATACAGAAACCCTCAGAACAAGTACAAGGTGTGTGTGTGTGTGTGTGTGTGTGTGTGTGTTTGATACAGAAACCCTCAGAACAAGTACAAGGTGTGTGTGTGTGTGTGTGTGTGTGTGTGTGTGTGTGTGTGTGTGTGTGTTTGATACAGAAACCCTCAGAATAAGTACAAGGTGTGCTTTTGGCTGTGTGTGTGCGGTGTGGATGGGATGTGTGTGTGTGTGTGTGTGTGTGTGTGTGTGTGTGTGATAGAAACCCTCAGAAAATGTACAAGGGACGCTTTTGGCTCTGTGTGTGTGGGTGGTAGTGGTGGTGGTTGGGGGGTGGGTGTGGACAGAACTGCTCAAAACAAATACAAGGTGCATTTTTGGCTCCATGTGTGTGTGTGTGTTTGATACAGAAACTCTCAGAATACATATAAGGTAGGCTTTTGGCTCTCTCTCTGTGTGTGTGTGTGTGTGTGTGTGTGTGTGTGTGTGTGTTCTATGGACAGAAACCATAAGAACTAGTACATGGTGTGCTTTTGGCTGTGTGTGTGTGTGTGTGTGTGTGTGTGTGTGTGTGTGTGTGCTTGCACGCGCTTGTGCGCATTTTATATTTCAGGTAACTCTCAGTTTACTGGAGATCCACAATGATAAGCTGATAGACTTATTGAGCAAGAGGGTCAGCAGTCTACAGATCCGAGAAAAGCCAAGCGGGACATATGTCAAAGACTTGACAGTAAGTCTCACTTCTCTCTCTTTGTCTGTGGGTGTGTATGTGCACATACGTATGCATGCATACATATGAATACAGTACAATCCAATCCAATCCAGTCCAATCCAATCCAATCCAATCCAATACAATACAATACAGCACAGTTCAGTACAGTACAGTACAGTACAGTACAGTACAATACATACAATACAGGACAGTACAGTACAGTACATTACTGTACAGTGCATTACATTACAGTACAGTACAGTACAGTACAGTACAGCACAGCACGGCACAGCACAACACAATACAGTACAATATAATACAATGCACTTGGATACAGCACAGTGTTTTCCAACACAGTATAGTACAGTACAGTATGATACAATACAGTACAGCTCAGCTGAGAGCAGCGCAATGCAGTGCATTCAATACAGTGCAGTGTGATGCTCCACCACACCACACCACACCACACCACACCACACCACACAACCCAGCCCGCCCAGCCCAACCTAGCACAACACAATACAACACAGCATAACACAACCCAGCACAGCACAGCACAGCACAACAGCACAGCCCAACACAACACAACACAACAAAACAGCATAGCACAACCCAACACAGCACAACCCAACCGAAATTAGCACAGTACAGCACAACACAACACAACACAACACAACACAACACAACCGAAATTAGCACAGTACAGCACAGCACAGCACAACCGAAACTAGCACAGTACAGCACAGCACAACACAGCACAACCCAACCGAAACTAGCACAGTACAGCACAGCACGACCCAACAGAAACTAGCACAGTACAGCACAGCACAACACAGCACAACCCAACCGAAATTAGCACAGTACAGCACAGCACAACACAGCACAACCCAACCGAAACTAGCACAGTACAGCACAGCACAACACAGCACAACCCAACCGAAACTAGCACAGCACAGCACAACACGACCCAACGGAAACTAGCACAGCACAGCACAACACAACCCAACCGAAACTAGCACAGCACAGCACAACACAGCACAACACAATCCAACCGAAACTAGCACAGTACAGCACAGCACAACACAGCACAACCCAACCGAAACTAGCACAGTACAGCACAGCACAACACAGCACAACCCAACCGAAACTAGCACAGTACAGCACAGCACAACACAGCACAACACAGCACAACCCAACCGAAATTAGCACAGTACAGCACAGCACAGCACAACCGAAACTAGCACAGTACAGCACAGCACAACCCAACCGAAACTAGCACAGTACAGCACAGCACAACACAGCACAACCCAACCGAAACTAGCACAGCACAGCACAGCACAGCACAGCACAGCACAACACAACACAGCACAACCCAACCGAAATTAGCACAGTACAGCACAGCACAACACAGCACAACCCAACTGAAATTAGCACAGTACAGCACAGCACAACACAGCACAACCCAACCGAAACTAGCACAGCCCAGCCCAGCCCAGCCCAGCCCAGCCCGATGCTGTGTGCAGATCCTGACAGTGCGGAGTGCAGCCCAGACGGAGGAGGTGGTCCTGCAGGGGCTGAGAAGCCGGGCTGTGGCCACCACCAAGATGAACTCCAACAGCAGCCGCTCACACCTGGTGCTCACCCTTCACTTTCTGCAGGTACTGCTGGTCACTGTCCACTCCTTGCAGGTTCGACTGTTCACTTTGTACAACTGTTCACTTCCTGTTGGTACAACTGTTCACACCTGTTCACTTCCTGCAGGTACAACTGTTCACTTCCTGCAGGTACAGCTGTTCACTTTGTACAACTGTTCACTTCCTTTTGGTACAACTGTTCATTTCCTGCAGGTACAACTGTTCACTTCCTGCAGGTACAGCTGTTCACTTTGCACAACTGTTCACTTCCTGCTGGTACAACTGTTCACTTCCTGCAGGTACTGCTGGTCACTGTCCACTCCTTGCAGGTTCGACTGTTCACTTCGTACAACTCTTCACTTCCTGCTGGTACAACTGTTCACACCTGTTCACTTCCTGCAGGTACAACTGTTCACTTTGTACAGGTACAGCTGTTCACTTTGCACAACTGTTCACTTCCTGCTGGTACAACTGTTCACTTCCTGCAGGTACTGCTGGTCACTGTCCACTCCTTGCAGGTTCGACTGTTCACTTCGTACAACTCTTCACTTCCTGCTGGTACAACTGTTCACACCTGTTCACTTCCTGCAGGTACAACTGTTCACTTCCTGCAGGTACAACTGTTCACTTCCTGCAGGTACAACTGTTCACTTCCTGCTGGTACAACTGTTCACACCTGTTCACTTCCTGCAGGTACAACTGTTCACTTCCTGCTGGTACAACTGTTCACACCTGTTCACTTCCTGCAGGTACAACTGTTCATTTCCTGCAGGTACAACTGTTCACTTCCTGCAGGTACAACTGTTCACTTCCTGCTGGTACAACTGTTCACACCTGTTCACTTCCTGCAGGTACAACTGTTCACTTCCTGCAGGTACAACTGTTCATTTCCTGCAGGTACAACTGTTCACTTCCTGATGGTACAACTGTTCATTTCCTGCAGGTACAACTGTTCACTTCCTGCTGGTACAACTGTTCACTTCGTACAGGTACAACTGTTCACAACTGTTCCCTTCCAGCATGTACAACTGTTCATTTCCTGCAGGTACAACTGTTCACTTCCTGCAGGTACAACTGTTCACTTCCTGCAGGTACAACTGTTCACTTCCTGCAGGTACAACTGTTCATTTCGCACAACTGTTCACTTCCTGCAGGTACAACTGTTCACTTCGCACAACTGTTCACGTCCTACAGGTACAACTGTTCACTTCCTGCAGGTACAACTGTTCATTTCGCACAACTGTTCACTTCCTACAGGTACAACTGTTCACTTCCTGCTGGTACAACTGTTCACTTCGCACAACTGTTCACTTCCTGCAGGTACAACTGTTCACTTCCTGCAGGTACAACTGTTCACTTTGCACAACTGTTCACTTCCTACAGGTACAACTGTTCACTTCGCACAACTGTTCACTTCGCACAACTGTTCACTTCCTACAGGTACAACTGTTCACTTTCTGCAGGTACAACTGTTCACTTTGTACAACTGTTCACTTCCTGTAGGTACAACTGTTTACTTCGCACAACTGTTCACTTCCTACAGTTACAACCCCAACACCCTTTCCCTGTTTTAGGCCCAGTTCTCATCACACTGTACACTGCTCCTCTCGCTGAAATTATCAACCACCACAATATTAGTCATCATTCCTATGCTGATGACACTCAACTTCAGAAGAGTGATACCCCTGAAAAATTGTCCTTGCTCTTGCAAGAAACATCTGAATGCTTCCTGGACATTCAAAACTGGATGACTTTAAATAAGTTACAATTGAATGCAGGCAGAACTGAATCTATGATCATTGGAACTAAACAAAAACTCTCTTCCATCACAGCTGACAAAATCAAACTTAGCAGTACATCCATCCCTCTTTCCAGCTCAGTCAGGAACCCTGGCATTGTCCTTGACAGCACACTTTCCATGCAAAAATTTATCAGTCAGACATGTCAATCCTGCTACTGTCAACTGCGACGCATCAATTCCATTTGGAAATATCAGTCCGTCGACACAACATTTAGACTTGTCATTTCTCTCATTCTCTCTCGCCTTGACTACTGTAACTCCGTATTGTCTGGTTTGCCTGCTTCATCCATTCAGCCCCTTCAGCGCATACAAAACTCTACTGCCTGACCCATCCTCAGAAAGAAAAGATCTGAGCACATCACTCCTATTTTGCAACATCTCTACTGGCTTCCTGTCTCACACAGAATAAAGTATAAGATCAGTACTCAATGTTATAAATGTATTCACAAATCTGCCCCTTCCTATCTTTGTGGCTGCCTTCACCTCTACACTCCATCTCGCTCTCTATGATCGGCTTCGGATGCACTCTGTTACAGATTCCCAGATTCAAACACTCCACTGTTGGACGCCGTTCTTTCTCTGTCTCTGGACCTTGTATTTGGAAATTTGGAATGAACTTCCTCTTTCGCTTCGTCAGGTATCCGCACTCAGCTCTTTCAAGTCTGGCCTTAAAACCCACCTCTTCACAAGATAGCCTCCCTGCCCTACCTCTTCCTTGTCTTCATTTTTCTTCAGTTTTAGAATTATACATCTGTGTGAATGACAGGTGTGAAAGCGCTTAGATTTGTCTCAGCACAAGATTCAGCACTATATAAATACTATCATCATTATTATTATTATTAACCCTGTGAGCCCTGACCACCGCTTTACCAGTGGTAGAGAAAAATGACATAATGCCTAGCCACCGGTTGAGTGGTGCGTAAACACTTGTGTCGTGTTTTGCTATTGGTTGACTTATATTGAAGAGCCAGTCAGAAAAACCTAATATTCTGATGTCAGCGAACGTAGTACCAACATGGCCGTGCCTTTTCACTGTGTTTTGTGCATGTGCTTTGGATAAAAAAGATCGATTTCAATATAAGTCAACCAATAGCAAAACACGACACAAGTGTTTACACACCGCTCAACTGGTGGCTAAGCATTATGTCATTTTTCTCTACCACCGGTAAAGCGGTGGTCAGGGCACTCTTTTTTTATCTGCCGTGACACATTAAATACCAATTATTTGTAAATTTTGGCTCAGGAGCTCAGGCATAAGGGTTAAAATGGCTCAGGAACTCAGGGCTCAAAGGGTTAACAGTGACCACATGTTTCAGTACATCAAAGGAAGCAATGGCACTCGCACCAAGCGACGGGCTCACATGCGCTTCATTGATCTGGCTGGCAGTGAACGATCCAAAAGAACGGGCACCTCAGGCGCCACGCTATCAGAGGGCAAGATTATCAACCAGAGTCTTTCTGGTCTGGGTAGCGTCATCAGGTGAGCAAGGAGTCTCAATGTTCTTGTAATCATTTTATCTTTTTATTTACTCCCCGAAAACGGAGTTTGGTTGCTTGCATGGCGGGATAAAAACGGTCATACACATAAAAGCCCGCTCGTGTACATACAAGTGACCATGGGAGTCACAGCCCATGAATGAAGAAGAAGAAGAAGATTCACATTTTGTACAAAATACATAATGCTCAGATGCTGGTAAAGACTCATTTAATTACACATACTTAACTGTGACCCAACTAGTGCAGACTCCGGCAGGGGTCTGACATTCCTGTCCTGTGCAAACTACTATCCACCTATGCTGAGAAAACGAAACTACGTAGACTCAATATACAAAATCAAAATGGCGCAATAAAAAACAGAAAAGAAAAAACAACAGACAGAATTATAACATACATGGGCAATTTGCCTTGGAAGTTTTATGGTCACTGCCCAACATATACACATCATTTGTGCCTCAAAAAATAAAGCAGACTTTAAACAACACAGTGAAATAGCATTTTGATTTGCCATCATGACAACCACCACCATCGTCACTTTTTCTTTTTTCTTTTTTTTTTTTGCTGCTCCATCATCTGCACTGTTTCAGTGGCATTACTCCCACGCCACTCATTTAGATTCCCCCATACACGGCCACACCTGGGTTCGTCCATCACAGTTCCAGCATCGGCAGTCCGCAGGGAACCATAAATGTTTTTTGGGTTTTTTTTTAAAAACTTTTTTTATTATAATTTTGAAAAGACATGTATACAATACAGAGAACAGTATGAAGCAAACAATATAAAATGAACAATAGCATCCACTAGAGAGAGAAAGACAAAACAAAATAAAAAGTGATATATATATATATATATATATATATATATATATATATAAAAGAAAAAGACAAACAAAAAAAACAGCAGCAACAACATCATCAGCAAATACAGAAAAAGAAAAAAACATCAAACAAACAAAAAACAACAAACAAACTTATCCAATCATTCAATCAATCAATGTTTACACATTATTGATTGCAGTAATCATGATGATTGAAGAGGACATTAATAATAAAGAGACCAGTTGTAACATAGCAACAGCATCAATTATGTCAACTATTACAGTAATGGCATCAAGGATGAGGTGAAAGCGAGTGGTAGCATTGTAATATCATAATAGGGAGCAATGAGTAAACCACTTCTACATTACTGGAAAAGAAAGCTTGTAGTTAATCACATTGTAAAGACAACAACAACAATAAAGATTTAAAAAATAAATAAATAATAAATATAAAAAATAAATAAAGACCTGCTAGTACAAAGTACGGACTATTATACAGAATGATAACTATGGAACATGCAAAATTGTGATTACGTAACAGCTTCCATAATTGGAAGGTAACTGTTCCACTTTGTACGGAAAGCATGATGGTTCATTAGTATATAAGATGCATGTTCTTCAATTTTGTATCTGTATCTGAGCTGTGGTTTTAAATGCATTGAGTTGTGGTGGTTGTTAATTGAATTTGCATTTGTGCAGAAAGTTTTGGCAAGTAAAATAATGAAATAAAAAATGTCATCTGTAGCAAATGTGTGTGAATTTCCAAATAAAACCAATTCTTCATATAGCTGGGCACTGTATACATTATTGCATTTGTTATTAATATCAGTTTGGAAAGCAGTCCAAAATCTCTGCACAATCTCACGTCTCTAAAAAAGGTGTTCAATGGTTTCTGGATGTGATCCACAGAAGCTGCATTTATCATTATGAGAGATAGTCATCTGTTTCAGAGACTTGTTTATTGCAGTAATCCTATGAACTATTCTTATTTGAAACCATTTTAAGTTCACATCACTCATTTTGTGTATTTTGTAAAATGTCTGTTTCCAATTAATGTTCAGTTGCAACAAATCGTTCCATTTGTTACAGCATTTAGGGGTCATATTGTTTTTAACTAAAGTGTCGTAATAAACTGTTGTTCCTTTTTTCACTGTATATATCATTTGTAATGATTTCCTCGTCTGTAAAGCACTATCATCAATTTCAATGTTCATGTTTTTTTAAAATATAATTTCTAACTGACCTTATGCAACCATTTATAGTAAGAAAATTTGTTATATTTCCATGCTTTTGATTAAAAAGTTCATAGGAAAGGAAACTACTGTCCCCATGAACTAGATGAGAAATATTCCAGAACCCCGGCCTTTTCCATCCAATTTCTGTATGCTAAAATCTTACTTTTAATTTTGATATTTTGGTTCTGAAAGATTGGTTCTGCTAAAACTTCTTTGTTGTTTGACAGTGGGACCTTCTGACAAAATTCTTTGTAGGCTTGGAAAACATGAAAACTTATTCTTGTCATCAGGTGTTGGTAGACAGGGTCCATATCTATCAATATCTTCAATAATTGGATTGCTTGCTTTTATTATTAATGTCCATTTATGGTTTGAAAACTGTAATTTATGTATCCAGCTCAGTTTAAGACTTTTAATAAATTGCTTGATGTCAAACATTCCTAATCCTCCTATTCTTGTACTTTTAATTACTGTTTTTCTACTTATTCAATCCTGTTTTTTGTTCCAAATGAACTTAAAACATGCCTTCTGCAGCTCATCAATATATTCATCAGGTGGATTTGGTAGAAACATCCATAACTGGGTTATTTTTGATAAAATTAATGATTTGAGAACAGCTATCCTTCCTAAAGGGATAATCAATCTTTTTATCCATATTCTAAATAACATTCTAATTTAAGATATTTTGTCTTTATAGTTTAATTCTTCACATTCTTCTAAATCAACAGTAAACCACAGTCCTAAGATCTTAAATTTTGGTGGGTTATACACCATTTTTAAATGAGGTAGATATCTAATTTGACATTGTTTTCTGCTACCCAACCATATTGCTTGAGTTTTACCTGTATTAATAAATAATCCTGAAAAACTACTAAACGAGTCGATTGTCCTTATGATCTCCTCAGAGATATTCTATCTCCTTTGGTCATCAGTTGGGTGTCATCTGCAAACTGTGCAATTTTATGTTCTGTATTGTTAATATTAATACCTTAGATCAGTTTATTTTCTCTTATCACTAAGCCAAGGATTTCAACACATAAAAGAAATAAGTAGGGTGAAATGGGATCACCTTGACGACATCCTCTCTCTACTGGAAACCAAGAAGACGCCGTTCCATTTACTAATACTGTTGATTTAATATTTTGATAAAAAATACTTATCCATCTACAGAAGACTGGACCAAATCCAAATGCTTTTAACACTTTCATCATAAAGGTGAAGTCAACAGCGTCAAATGCTTTTTCAAAATCTATACAAATCAATAAACCAGGCAGCTGTAGAGTACACATACACTCGAAGTCTCTTTGTTTAGATGTTTTTAGTATTTATTTCAACATAATGGAGTGTCATGCTGTCTGCCCGAATTACGACCGGCTGCTTCCGGTTCATCACGTGACCTCTAATTCTTAGTTAAAGGGAACTAACAATAATGGACATAATTCAATATGAGAACATTACATCCCTCCCAACATTGAATGAAAACTTTACATAATATATGATTTAAATTTAAATTGAATTGACTTAGAAAAAGAAAACAAGCTCCTGCTTAAACAAGCTCCTGCTTTAACAACATTGAAACTTTGATCAAGAGACTTTTATAAATGATAGGATTCAGTTATTTTAAACATGAAATGAATTATCACACTCAGTCCAAAAATAATATGAATCAACGTTTGAACTTGAAGTTAAAATTAAAGAAAGGTTTATCTTTGGAAACAGTCTCCGTAGCCATGTCAAAATGAAACGAAGCCTTCTTGGCATAGTCCAATAGATTCAGTATTGAGTCAAGTTCCATTGCTCATCAAACAAACCAACATAACCAAATACATGTACACTAATCTAGTGTTTACTGGTGCAAAGTATTATTTTGTTGAAGTGCATGATAATAACAGGAATCACCAGGTTCATTATTTTGTTTGCCTGTAATGCGTAATGATTATCAGCTTCTCCTCCACCTATTTGAATGAAAAGAGTGATCTAAATGATAAATTAAAAAAAAAATAATTGCGCCTACTCTATAACTCCACAACTATACTGGAGTTATGGTCTAGGTAAACCGAGCCAGTAGGGCCTTTCTAGGGTTATACCTAGCTAACTATGCACCACAATGAAGAACACAGAATTTGATGACCAGGTAAATCCAATGTTATCAGCGGCCAGGTGTATATGGGTACTGCTGATGGTAGTGATGCTGGAGCGATAGTCCATGACGGTTACTGATCTAGCACATAGTCCTGCAAGTGTCCTGGTTTGCGGACATTTCTACTGCTCCTGCGGAGTTGGGGTTGGGGTTGGGGTTGTGACTGGGGTTTGGGTTTCGGCTGCTTTGGACTGGGGAGTGACTGGGGAATATGTTTGGAATTTGACTGGGGCATGGGGCTGGGATGTGGCACTAAATTCTCAGTCTGTATGGCCACGGGCGGGGAACTGGGAAGTCTGCGGGGTGGGGTTTTGATGCGACTGCCGTTGCTGGTGATGATGTCCTCTGCGACGGCTGCTCTTGCGGCGATGACGTCGTCGCTGGGGATGTCCTCATCCTCGGTGAGGGCCTCGTCCTCCTGCATCGCGGGCTGTGTCGTGTCAGGAAGCCTCCGGAACATCGCAGCGTTGCGGGTCACTGTAGAGCCATCGGGTTTGAGGGCAGTGACCATAGAGCCCTTGCTCGCTGTGACAACGAGCGGCTTAGGCCAGAAGGGAGTGGAGAACTTGTCCTGCTTGGCCTGACGAACCAGGACCTTATCTCCTGCGGAGATTCTGCTGGGCTTGGCGTGATGACGATGGTCAGCAGCAATCTTCATCCTTTTCTTGGCATCACCATCTCGCTGTCGTAGCTCTTTGTCGACTGGGCTGCTCGATGGTTCGTGCAGCTGTGGCATCTTGGTTCTCGGTTCTCGTCCGAACATCAGGTAGTACGGCGAGAAACAGGTAGTTGCATGTGGTGTGCATCTGTACATGCGAAGAAACACATACATGTCCTGTTTCCAGTTCTTGTGTTGGATTTTGGCAGAACGAATTGACTTCAGAAGCGGTTTGTTGAACGTCTCTGCTTGCGAGTTTGATCTTGGCCACAAGGGTGTGATCTTGCGATGCTTGACGCCACACTGTGTCAGAAAGTTTTTCCATGTAGTGGATCGGAACTGTGGTCCATTGTCTGTTTTGATCACTTTTGGGAAACTGAACTCGGCAAAAATTTTGTCCACGACTGGAATGATGGAGTCAATGGTTGTCTTGCGAACGATTTCGACGACTGGATACCGGGAGTATTCGTCTTGGATTACCAGAAGGCTCTCGCCACTTGGTAATGGTCCGCAAAAGTCCATACTGAGATGCTGCCAGGGTCCTGGGGGGAGTTCAGACATGGCAAGTGGCTCCATGTTTCTCCTGTTGGTGTTTGCTTGGCATGGAATACATTCGCGAATGGCCTTCTCAGCTTTTGTAGTCATGTTTGGAAACCATACCTTTGAGCGTAGGAGCGCCTTGGTCTTGTTGATACCTTGGTGACCTTCATGAGCTAACTTGATGACTTTGTCTTGTAGCGCACTCGGAATGACCACTAGTATTCCCTGGAGTAAGATGTCTTGCTCAGCATTGATGCTCAAACTGTCTTTGACGTTGCGGAATGCTCGGAATGTTTCCGCCTGCATGTCTGGTGGGCATGTGTGCCATCGGCCTGTTCGGACCAACTCCATGATCTTCACCAGTGTGGGATCACCTGTGGTTGCTCTCCGGATGTCTTCTGTAGTGATGGCGACTGGGGTGTTCGTGTCGGTGACGAACTGTACGAATTCTTCCGCTGCTTTCTCCTCTCTGGATGAGACGGTGCCAGGGATTGGATGTCTTGAAAGGTAGTCTGCCGGATTGTCCTTGCCTGGCTTGTACACGACCTCCATTTTGTAGGGTTGAAGTCGCATGGCCCATCTTTGAATTCTGGCGGGGGGTGACGGCTTGCTCCAGATGGTGGTTAGGGGTTTGTGATCGGTGACCACTGTGAAACTGCTGCCACGAACATAGATGTCAAAATGTTCACAGGCCCATACGATGGCTAACGCTTCTCGCTCTGTTTGAGAGTAGCGCTGTTCTACTTCACTCAGGGCCCGGCTGGCGTAGCATACTGGCTTGTTTTCTTGAGAAAGAAGAGCGGCGATGCCCACAGGGCTGGCGTCCACCAGTATCTCAGTTTTCTTGCTGGTGTCGAAGTACACCAGGGTTGCTGACTCACACAGTGCTTGTTTCACGGCACACAGAGCTCTAGCTTCTTCTTCGCCCCAGCTCCACGGCACGTCTTGTCTGGTGAGACGACGGAGAGGCTCTGTGATGGTTGCAAAGTTCGGAATGAACCTGGCACTGTACTGCGCCATTCCAAGAAACGAACGGAGTTCGGAGCTGTTCTGAGGTTCTGCGGCGTCCTTGAGCGCGGCGACCTTGGCTGGGTCAGGTCTGAGTCCGTCGGCACTGAAGATGAATCCGTAGAACTCGATCTCCTTCTTTCTGAACTGGCACTTGGAACTGTTCACGGTCAGCCCAGCTTGATGGAGAGTGGTGAGTAGCTTGTGCAGATTTCTATCATGTTCTTCAGCGTCTTTGCCAAAAACTATAATGTCATCACTGACGTTGCGACTACCTGCTACATCAGCTATCACAGTTTGTATGGTGTGTTGGAAGATCTCTGCGGCTGAATTTATGCCAAAACTGAGACGTTTGTAACGGTATAGTCCACAGTGTGTAGAGAACGTTGTGATTCCCCGGGATTCAGGTTTGAGTGTCAGTTGATGGTAGCCCGATCTCAAATCGATCTTGCTGAAAACTGTTGCGCCGTGTAAGTCGGTGACCAGCTCCTCGATCGTTGGTGTGACATGACGTGTCCTCATGATTGCCTTGTTTGCGTCTCTCATGTCTACGCAGAGTCGTATCTCGGCTGGTTTCTTTGGCTTCGGTACAGTCACTATTCTTGAAACCCATTCTGTCGATGAGTCTGACACTTTTTCTATGACATCCTCCTTTTCAAGTTTTTCAAGCTCTTTCTCCACTTGGCTCCTGAGATGGAACGGTACTCGCGAGTGTTTTCTAGCAACAGGGGGTACACTTTTGTCTACATGTATTGTCACTTCAACGTTTTTGAGGTTGCCTATGCCTTCAGTGATACCAGGATACTTGCTCAGAATGTCTTTCTGGATGAAGTTCACGTCAATTTGCAGGATCCCAAGCTCTTCTGACGTCTGTCGTCCTAGCAACGGCGGTTGAGAGCCCGGAATGACTAAGAACTCAGCTGTGACTGGTTGTTTTCCTGCGACTTGGATTTCTGCTTTCACCATTTTCTTGGCTGTTATCGGTGGTGATCCATAGGGGTATAGTGTACGCTTGCATTCCTCGAATTCGGCACCTCGTTGCTTCAGTTTGGCAGCTGCTGTAGAGTTGAGAATGTTGACCGACGCGCCACTGTCCACGATCATGTTAATGGGTTCATCCTCAATCAGTACTGTTACCTCATTGGGGGTTGGCTCAACTGCGAAGACGTATTCATCCGAGTCCGATGATGGTTGTTGTTCCGAGTATAATGACTGTTGTTGTTGTTCCTCCACAAAGTGAAGTCGACCACGGTTTTTCCTTCCAGCTCGTCCTCTGTTTTGTCGCTGACCTCGTTGGCCTTCAGTTGTTTCTCGTTTTGGTTTGCGGCATTGGGCAGCAAAATGGCCTTTCAAATTGCAATTCCAGCAAGTCACGTTTTGTGAACATCTACACTCAGAAGATTTATGTCCTGCACGTGCGCATCGGCCACACTTGATACTGGAGTGGGTACTCACACTGCTACTAGCGTTACTGTTTGCACCTCTACTACCTCTGTATTTGCTACTGTCAGTGTTTCTGTCAACTCTGCCTCTGCCACTACTTTGTCTGACTGCAAACACGTTTTCTCTTTCACCTGCTATCAACTGGGACTGTTGTTCTGACAGTTCTTTGGAAGCGGCTAAGGACAGACATTTTTCCAGTGTCAAGTCTTTTTCTGCTAGTAGCCTAGTACGGAGTTTGTCAGAAGCACACTTGTCTATCACTTGGTCACGTATGAAGTCGGCTGTGCCATCGCCAAAGTCACAGTCCTTGGCTAGTTGACGAAGTCGGGTAACATACTGTGCTACACTTTCATTGTCACCCTGCTTTGCTTGACGAAACATGTGACGGAGGTACGGGAGATTCTTTGCCGGTTTGAAATAGTTCGTCAGTGCTTCTGCTGCCTGTTCATACTCTGGCGGTTGTGGGTCGAACGTGAAAAATATTTCTTGGGTTTCTGTACCTGCACAGTGAAGCAAAAGTTGTCTCTTCTGTCTTCCGTCAGTGCATCCTGAAGCGTCAGCAAAAAGTTCGAAGCTTCTAAGCCATCTTTCCCAACGCTGAAACACGCTAGCAACATCACCATGTGGGTCGAACGGAGACACGGACGGCACGGAGATGTTTGCAACAGTTCTGACTGCTGCTGCTGCATTTTGTTCGTTTTCTCCCATTGCGCGGTGTTCGGTTACTCACTCGTCGCCAAATGTAGAGTACACATACACTCGAAGTCTCTTTGTTTAGATGTTTTTAGTATTTATTTCAACATAATGGAGTGTCATGCTGTCTGCCCGAATTACGACCGGCTGCTTCCGGTTCATCACGTGACCTCTAATTCTTAGTTAAAGGGAACTAACAATAATGGACATAATTCAATATGAGAACATTACAGCAGCTGTTTTGAATTTAAATAATGAATCATATCATATATTAATCTAATGTTGTCACCAATAAATCTGTTAGACATAAATCCTGTTTGGTCATCACTAATTAAAGAGGAGAGCACAGACTTAGCTCTATTTGCTAAGCAAGAAGATCCAGTTTTATAAACAACATTTAATAAAGATATCGGTGTCCAGTTCTTAATAAATTCTCGTGGCTTGTCACCCTTTGGTATACAAATTATTATGCTTTCTTTCTGTGTTTGTGACAGTTCACCTTTATTCAAACCTTCATTTAGTGACCTGACAATTAAATATCCAAGATCCTTCCAAAAGAATTTTTTTTAAAATTGGCAGAAAAGCCATCAGTACCTGGACTCTTATTGTTCTGCATGCGTTTAAGTGTCTGGGTAGCTTCTTCATAGGTAATTTCACCCTCAAGGTTTTCTATTTCTATATTACTAAGTCTAGGCATTTCCTTAATATCTGATATTTCACATGTTTGAATAAGTCTCTTTTTATATAAATGTTTATAGAAATCAATAACCTCTTTTAATATTATGTTATGTTCATGGAGTTCTTCTCCTTTGTCTGTAACTAATTTCTTCATACTCTTATTTACAGCATGTCTATTTTCAAGATTACAAAAGTACTTTGATACTTTTTCTCCTTTTGCTATCCATATAGCCCTTGAATGTAGGAGTACTCCTTCCATCTTATTTTTTCTAATATCTACAAGTTTTGACTTATTCTCTTCTATTCTATCATTTTCTTGACATGTTCTAACATTCCTGCTTTCTAAGTTCTGTATTTCTGTTTCTAACTGTTGTTCTTCCTCCTCTGCTTTTAGTTGTTTTTTTTCATTGTGGCCTATGAGATTGTTTTTGATCTAATCTTCTTTAACAGAACATCTAACAATAATTGGTCTGATATTACAAACTGTATTTCTGACATTGGAATGTTTCTTAATTCTTCATAATTGTATACTGGAACTGCATATTCTCTAATAACATGTTTGATTTCTTCTTTGATTTCATTTACATAATCTAGATCTTTCAATAGAGAATTGTTGAATTTCCAAAAAGACTTTAGTTTAATTTTTTTCACCAAATGAAAGTTTAAGAACTATCATTGAATGGTCTGTCCTATAGCCATATTGGATGTCTGCTTCATGTACATACTGTATCCAACATTCAGATATAAGGAATAAGTCCAAATGGCTCTGTTGAAAAGGGGGTGGTCTACGCCATGTAAAACGTGTACTGTCAGGGTTTAAGTCTCGCCAAACACCATACATATCTAAGTTTATCATAGTATCTTCTACTTTGTCTCTAGCTTTAGGGTTATTTATGTGTTTATATTTAAAATAATCTTTATGCGGGTCAAGAACTAGATTCCAGTCACCTCCAATAATCAAGTTTGAGTATCCAATCTCTGTAATATTTTTTTTCCAGTTCATCATAAAATTCTGGGGAATCGTTTGGGCCATAAATGTTTACAATTAAGAAATCCTTTTCTACTGCTGTGAAGGAAATAATTATGTAGTTTCCATTAGGATCCTTGTACACCTTTTTGATTTTAAATTCAAAGTTGTTATTGAACATAACAGCAACACCTCTGGATTGTGAATTACGGGATGCAAAGTGACAAGTGTAGCCCCATTCAGATCTAACATATGATTCAATGTTTGGGTCGATATGTGCATCTTGAAGGAGATGAATGGAGTGTTTCTTTTGTCTAAGAAAGTGAAAAACATCTCTTCTCTTTTTGACACTAC
>NC_134879.1:22880701-22918201 GCF_041734735.1 Babylonia areolata
TAGTGTCTTTTCAGGTTGTTTTTTTGTGATTTAAATCAAAATGACATTTCTTCACAACACAATGGACACATGGAAGAAAGACAGAAAAAAACAAACAAAGAAACAAAAAAATAAACAAACAAAAAACCATCCCACACAGCCAGATGCGTAGGTAAAAAAAAAAGAAAAAGCGTTTCATTATTTAGACACATAATGAAAATTTATAGTGAAAAAAAAAGGGTTATAATCTAACCAACAAAAAAACGAAAAACAAAAACAAAACACCACCCATAAAAAAAACAACAACAAATAAAAACCCTGACAGTAATCATTGTTATCATCACCACCACCATATATGGTCATCAAGGATAAAGTCTGTCAAGGAAAACAAAACAAATGAGCAAACTAATAGAGAATATTTCACCAGTACAGACAGTCATCAAGATATTAATCATATTTTCTGCCAGGTTGTACTTTTGATAACTTTTTAGCCTTATTTGTAATAAATCTAGAAAGTGTACTGAATTACAGTCTGTTTCTTGCATATGTTTCTTAATGGCCATTAAACATTCATTAAAACTTGGAAAATGCACGTTCAATCCATACTTTCAGTTGAATTGTGTAATAGATTCCCTCGGTATCCAATTTTTGTACTTAATTGTCTTGTTTGTTATTTTGATATTTTTATAAAATATTGGTTGTGAAAACTACTCAGAGATTTTGTTTTACATGTTTGCAAAACTGATTGTAAGCCTTGAATACATGTTTTAAAAAAGGGTTATGATTAACTTTATGTAAAGCATAGCTAGAGTCATACTTTTCCAGTTCAGTAAAAAAAACAACACCTGATAATTCTGTAGTGATATTCCTCCATTCACGTTTCATTATGGTATATTTTCTCAGCCACACAAGTTTCAATGCTTCAACATATCTTTTAAATCTGGAATATTCAAACCCCAGTTTCAAATGTCGTCTTTCTACTGATTTTGTCTTGTTTACCATTCCACACAAATGGAAAACACATCTCCTGAAGATTATTAACAAAACCATCTGGGAGGTTTGGTAATAGAATCCAGAGATGTCTCATTGTAGATGGATTTTGTGATTTGAATACGGCAACTCTACCAACTGAAGTTACATTCCTTTCATCCAAACTTTGAATTGAGCTCTGATTTCTTATATTGTCTTTCTGGTACTTAGCACAGTCAGGGAATACGGCTGGTTCTTGATGAAAACAAGCGTTTTAAAAAGTGTGTTTCTCAATACTTTTTTTTTTAAATATATTTTTTTTTTAATTACAACAGATTTCTCTGTGTGAATATCGGGCTGCTCTCCCCAGGGAGAGCGCGTTGCTACACTACAGCACCACCCTTTTTTTTTTTTTCCTGCATGCAGTTTTGTTTGTTTTTCCTATTGAAGTGGATTTTTCTGTAGAATTTTGCCAGGAACAACCCTTTTGTTGCTGTGGGTTCTTTTACGTGCACTAAGTGCATGCTGCACACGGGACCTTGGTTTATCGTCTCATCCGAATGACTAGCGTCCAGACCACCACTCAAGGTCTAGTGGAGGGGTGGAAGATATTGGCGGCTGAGCTGTGATTCGAACTAGCGCGCTCAGATTCAATGGCTTCCTAGGCGAACGCGTTACCTCTAGGCCATCACTGCACACTTGGCTTATATCAGAGATTTAAACAAGCTTTCAATTGGTCCAACAGCATAGTGAGAGCTGTTTCATCAATGGGTTTTCCATTGCAATGGGAATTCATTTCAGTTTTGTCTTTTGTGAATGACAATGACTCTCAAACTAGGGGGGGGGGGGGGGGGGTTAGGGGGGGGTAAGATTGCACTCATTGTTAGTGCTGCAGCCTTGAGGACTAGTTAACCTTGGTAACCGTACCAACGCCAGCTGTCAAAAAGCCCTCTTGGTCGAGAGAGTGGAGATGTAACTTGGGCAAGACACTCTTCACTGAAATCAAATTCTAGTCCAGAGACTAGTAGGGACAGCGGTTGTCTCCCCTGTCTGATGGTCATAGTCAGACACAACAGACTGTCATGTATTGTTTTTCACAGGGCAAAAAACGTGACTGCGACTGTGAAGGTCAATGACTTTGACGTGGACATGGCTGTCAAAACTTGGGAAAACACCATCGCAGAAAAAGAGACTCAGCTCTCTGCTGCCACATCAGAGGAGGAAAAGGCAGGTAAGATGGAGAGTAACTCACCTTTGTATCTTCTTCTCCTCTTCTTCTGCGTTCACTCGTATGCACATGAGTGGGCTTTTACGTGTATGACCGTTTTTACCCCGCCATGTAGGCAGCCATACTCCGTTTTCGGGGGTGTGCATGCTGGGTATGTTCTTGTTTCCTTAACCCACCGAACGCTGACATGGATTACAGGATCTTTAACGTGCGTATTTGATCTTCTGCTTGCATATACACATGAAGGGGGTTCAGGCACTAGCGGGTCTGCACATATGTTGACCTGGGAGATCATAAAAATCTCCACCCTTTACCCACCAGGCGCCGTCACCGTGATTCGAACCTGGGACCCTCAGATTGACAGTCCAACGCTTTAACCACTCGGCTATTGCGCCCGTCACCCTTGTATATAATCAGTGTTCCACTGAAAACTTCTCTTAACCCTTTCACCGCCAAGCTCGCATTTATGCACAGGCGTGGTAGAGAACCCATGTCACTGAAAGGTGACCATTCATTGGTCTGTTATCCATGAACCTACTGCTCTTAATGTTCGGTGGTAGGATAGGCCATATTTTCTGTACATTGCAGGGGGAATCCCCAGCTATTCTCGGCCATTGTCTTTTCTGTTTATACCACAAGGGAATTTTGTACTCTGCATTGACTGGCGGTAAAAGGGTTAAGGTATGAAGTATGAAAATAGAAAATAAATTCCCCCAAAATACTATATGTGGTAAATGTGAAAAGTTAAAGGTCCCTTAACCTTTTATGGTCATCAGGGCTGTGGATTGATATCTACAATGTCTTAAGGCTTGGCACTGGAAGACACGGTCCACTCCTCTCCTCCCGTTGTTTTAGTATCAGTATCAGTATCAGTAGCTCAAGGAGGCGTCACTGCGTTCAGTCAAATCCATATACGCTACACCACATCTGCCAAGCAGATGCCTGACCAGCAGTGTAACCTAACACCCTTAGTCAGGCATTGAGAAAAAAAAAAAAAAAAAAAAATTAAAAAAAGAAAAGAAATAAAATAAATAAATAAATACATAGATAAAATAAAAAAATAAAAAATGATAGATAAATACATGAAAATACTACTACTAATAATAATATTTATAAGGCGCAAAATCTTGATGAAGTCAACACACACACACACACACACACATGCACACACACACACACACACACACACACACACACACACACAAAGACAACAATGATGATAAATAAGCAAATAAATGTAAAACATGCAGACACACGTTCACACACACACACACACACATACACACATGCATAACAGATATGCTGCAAACTTGCAGTTTCACAGATTGTTGTTTTAACTTTCCCCAGCTGAAGACAGGTACCCATTCACACCTGAATGGAGAATTGGAATAAAGTGCCTTTTCCAAGGATACAATACCATGCTAAAGTGTAGCCTTAAAACCTCATCCATGGTGAGCACAGGATCAGATGTCCAGTATGTGTGTGTGTGTGTGTGTGTGTGTGTGTGCACGTTGGCGCACACACAAAAAAAAAACCATTCTGACAAACGTGCACAGACATTTTCAAAGACAGACCACACACATGTAGACATTCATGCATACACATGTGCATGTACACACACACACACACACACACACACACACATAAAACAAACAAACAAACACACACACACACACACACACACACACACACACACACACACACACACACACACACACACAGGATGAACCTTTGGTCCCTTTTTGGGGACTGGAGGATTTCTAAAAACAATGTGACCAAGAACACAACTAGGCTTTTCAAAACGTTTGCATCAGTCAGTTAAGGTAAAATAAGGGTTTGCGTTCCATCCTATGCATGAGAAAGTCCCAAGCAACTTTACAAGTTTATAGGAATTTACATCTCCTTCAGCTCTCAACAGAATTTCAAACAGTTCTTTATCAAAGTTAGCTAGTTATGTGTTAAATAGTCCAGTTGGTTGTTTATTGTAGGTCCCCACATGAACCTCTTTTCAAATAATAATCTACAGAAGTAGTGCATACAATATTTGATTATTGATAATTTTTTTGGTCCTAATCCCGCTTCCCCCGTCCCGCCTCTCACACACACCCTTCCAGTATTATGTTTTTTTCTTTCTCCAATCACTGACACTCACCCTCTCCATTTTACATTTTGTACTTTATCTTTTCCACATTCTGTTCTCTCTCTCTCTCTCTTCCTTTCTTAGTCCCCTCCCCCTCAACCCCCCCCCCCCAACCCCTCCCCTCCAACCTCAACCGTCCCCACTTTCATTTGAATATACAGAAATGTTGATTTCTAATTAATAATAACAATCATCATTATGATAGAAATGATAATAATCCAAATGATAATAATAATATAATTTATTTTCAGTCTAATATCATCATCTTAGATGAACAGACTATAAATAAATAAACGAACGAATCTCAACAGAACCCACTTTTGCCTGCAGAAAATAATCCACAGAATGAGAGCACACACGCACGCGCATGCGCACACACACACACACACACACACACACACACACACACATTCAGTCATTGTACTCTGTGAGAGAAGCAACTTCATTGTGTCATTTCAGAGCTGGAAAAAGCCATTGGAATGCACAGACTGTGTATTCGTCAGCTGGAAGCCCCGTGGCTGGAAAAGGACACCAAGGAGAAAAGGTAGTCAGTTACCGTTCCCCGTCCCTCCGTTGTTACTGACCTGTTGTGTTGTTTTGTTTCGATTAACCCACTGAGCCCTGACACCAAGGAGAAAAGGTAGTCAGTTACCAATCCCCGTCCCTCTGTTGTGTTGTTTTGTTTCGATTAACCCACTGAGCCCTGACACCAAGGAGAAAAGGTAGTCAGCTACCGTTCCCCGTCCCTCCGTTGTTACCGACCTGTTGTGTTGTTTTGTTTCGATTAACCCACTGAGCCCTGACACCAAGGAGAAAAGGTAGTCAGCTACCGTTCCCCGTCCCTCCGTTGTTACCGACCTGTTGTGTTGTTTTGTTTCGATTAACCCACTGAGCCCTGACAGCAAGGAGAAAAGGTAGTCAGCTACCGTTCCCCGTCCCTCCTTTGTTACCGACCTGTTGTGTTGTTTTGTTTCGATTAACCCACTGAGTCCTGACACCAAGGAGAAAAGGTAGTCAGTTACCGTTCCCCGTCCCTCCTTTGTTACTGACCTGTTGTGTTGTTTTGTTTCGATTAACCCACTGAGCCCTGACACCAAGGAGAAAAGGTAGTCAGCTACCGTTCCCCGTCCCTCCTTTGTTACCGACCTGTTGTGTTGTTTTGTTTCGATTAACCCACTGAGCCCTGACACCAAGGAGAAAAGGTAGTCAGTTACCGTTCCCCATCCCTCCTTTGTTACCGACCTGTTGTGTTGTTTTGTTTCGATTAACCCACTGAGCCCTGACACCAAGGAGAAAAGGTAGTCAGTTACCGTTCCCCGTCCCTCCTTTGTTACCGACCTGTTGTGTTGTTTTGTTTCGATTAACCCACTGAGCCCTGACACCAAGGAGAAAAGGTAGTCAGTTACCAATCCCCGTCCCTCCTTTGTTACTGACCTGTTGTGTTGTTTTGTTTCGATTAACCCACTGAGCCCTGACACCAAGGAGAAAAGGTAGTCAGTTACCGTTCCCCGTCCCTCCTTTGTTACCGACCTGTTGTGTTGTTTTGTTTCGATTAACCCA
This sequence comes from Babylonia areolata, assembly GCF_041734735.1. Classification (NCBI taxonomy): domain Eukaryota; kingdom Metazoa; phylum Mollusca; class Gastropoda; order Neogastropoda; family Buccinidae; genus Babylonia; species Babylonia areolata. The sequence continues at coordinate 22,886,578 of NC_134879.1, forward strand.
CTGAGCCCTGACACCAAGGAGAAAAGGTAGTCAGTTACTGTTCCCCGTCCCTCCTTTGTTACCGACCTGTTGTGTTGTTTTGTTTCGATTAACCCACTGAGCCCTGACACCAAGGAGAAAAGGTAGTCAGTTACCGTTCCCCGTCCATCCTTTGTTACCGACCTGTTGTGTTGTTTTGTTTCGATTAACCCACTGAGCCCTGACACCAAGGAGAAAAGGTAGTCAATTACCGTTCCCCGTCCCTCCTTTGTTACCGACCTGTTGTGTTGTTTTGTTTCGATTAACCCACTGAGCCCTGACACCAAGGAGAAAAGGTAGTCAGTTACCGTTCCCCATCCCTCCTTTGTTACCGACCTGTTGTGTTGTTTTGTTTCGATTAACCCACTGAGCCCTGACACCAAGGAGAAAAGGTAGTCAGTTACCGTTCCCCGTCCCTCCGTTGTTACCGACCTGTTGTGTTGTTTTGTTTAGATTAACCCACTGAGCCCTGACACCAAGGAGAAAAGGTAGTCAGTTACCGTTCCCCGTCCATCCTTTGTTACCGACCTGTTGTTTTGTTTTGTTTCGATTAACCCACTGAGCCCTGACACCAAGGAGAAAAGGTAGTCAGCTACCGTTCCCCGTCCCTCCTTTGTTACTGACCTGTTGTGTTGTTTTGTTTCGATTAACCCACTGAGCCCTGACACCAAGGAGAAAAGGTAGTCAGTTACCGTTCCCCGTCCATCCTTTGTTACCGACCTGTTGTTTTGTTTTGTTTCGATTAACCCACTGAGCCCTGACACCAAGGAGAAAAGGTAGTCAGCTACCATTCCCCGTCCCTCCTTTGTTACCGACCTGTTGTTTTGTTTTGTTTAGATTAACCCACTGAGTCCTGACACCAAGGAGAAAAGGTAGTCAATTACCGTTCCCCGTCCCTCCTTTGTTACCGACCTGTTGTGTTGTTTTGTTTAGATTAACCCACTGAGCCCTGACACCAAGGAGAAAAGGTAGTCAATTACCGTTCCCCGTCCCTCCTTTGTTACCGACCTGTTGTGTTGTTTTGTTTCGATTAACCCACTGAGTCCTGACACCAAGGAGAAAAGGTAGTCAATTACCGTTCCCTGTCCCTCCTTTGTTACTGACCTGTTGTGTTGTTTTGTTTCGATTAACCCACTGAGTCCTGACACCAAGGAGAAAAGGTAGTCAGTTACCGTTCCCCGTCCCTCCTTTGTTACCGACCTGTTGTGTTGTTTTGTTTCGATTAACCCACTGAGCCCTGACACCAAGGAGAAAAGGTAGTCAGTTATCTTTCTTCATCCCTCCTTTGCTGCACACCTATTGTGTTGTTTTGTTAGATTAACCCATTCTGCCCCAGGGAGCTTACAGCTTTGGCCAGGCTTCCATGCCTTACCGATGCAGAAAATGATGAAAATACACTGTTTTTTCCTCCAAATTAAGTGAAAACTCATTCAGAAATACTGCCAAAGTTACGGGTTAAGGAGTGAGGTGGCAGAATTTTTAAGAAGCTTATCAGCAATACAGTGTCCGTGACGGTCCTGCTTTGAATCCCACTCTAGCCCGTACTCCCAGGATTGGAAAATCAAACACCCCCGAAAGCGGAGTATGGCTGCCTACATGGCGGGTTAAAAACGGTCATACACGTAAAAGCCCACTCACATATATACGAGTGAATGTGGGAGTTGCAGCCCAAGAACGCAGAAGAAGAAGAAAATCAAACTGAGCATCTCGTCATTCGGATGAGACAATAAACTGAGGACCCATGTGTACCATGCACTTGGTGCACTGAAAAAGAACCCTGGCAGCAAAACTCTTGTCCTCTCGCAAAAATATTCTGCAAAAATAATCCCCTGTGGTACACAAATGTATATGCATGCACTCAAAGGCCTGACAAGCGTGTTTGGTTATGCTGCTGTCAGGCATCTGCCAAGCAGATGTGGTGTAGCTTATATGGTTTTGTCTAACTGCAGTAATGCCTCCTTGAGAAATTGAAACTATGATTTATGCTTATGTATGAATATGAAAATGTTTTGATGAGATGAATTTTGATGCCAGAGGAATACTCGGGCGCAGAGCTGAACGAGGTAAAAGGTTGAAGATCCCAATGCTTCATTCATGTTTCAGTCAAATGAACGCTGGTATGGATTACAGGATCTTTAACGTTCGTATTTGATCTTCTGTATGCGTGTTCACACGAAGGGGGTTCAGGCACTAGCAGGTTTTGCACATATGTTGACCTGGGAGATTGAGAAAAATCTCCACCCTTTACCCACCAGGCGCCGTTACCGAGATTCAAATCCTGGACCCTCAGATTGAAAGTTTGATGCTTGAACCACTTGGCTGCTGTGCCTGTCACTAATTCATCAGCACTGGGGGTACTAAGTGGTGACCTAACCACAGCTGGACGATGTGGTTTCAGTGTTACCTGGTGGTCCACCAGTGTCCAGCTTCAGCAGGGGCAGTTAGAGACCACGCCCTACCTGCAGAACATCAGTGATGACCCCCTGCTGTCCGGGGTCACCAAACACCTCATTCCTCAAGGTGGGTTTCAGGGTTAGAGGTGTGTTAAAGTGTGTGTTAAAGGTGTGTAGGTGTGTTAAAAGTTAAGGGGCAGTTAGAGACCACGCCCCACCTGCAGAACATCAGTGATGACCCCCTGCTGTCTAGGGTCACCAAACACCTCATTCCTCAAGGTGGGTTTCAGGGTTAGAGGTGTGTTAAAGGTGTGTAGGTATGTTAAAAGTTAACCCTTTCGCTGCCAGGAAAATAAGATTTAAGTCAAATCTATTTGCCAGGGTTTTTTCACAAAAAACGGGTATAAATTTTCCAAAAATTCTGTGCTCTTTGTTATTGGAGAAAGACCCATAAAAGTATATATTTTCTGAAAGGTAAATGAATAAAGAATACAAAACACATGCTGTTTTCCCATTTTATATATTTTTAGTGACATGCTGTTGTTTTGAAATCAGTGTTTTGTTTTTTGTCACATTTTCAACTTGTTCATTACAAACATTAGTCAGGTAATTTGCACAAAAACATCATATTTTCTGGACAAATGGATATCTGCAAACACAAAATCATACTAGAACAACCACAATATATATATATATATATATTTTAAGAGATTGATACATAATACATTGTGACTTCTCCAAGTGATAAGATGGATGTGAGGCCACGCCCCCTCAGTCTCCACCCCCTCCTCCTCACCCCTCTCACACGGTCACTTGATTCAGTTCTCATCAGACCGCGTTGGCTGCGTGCCAAGAATATCGCTCTGCTGCTAATTCGGTCATCTGTCGTCTGCTAACATGTGTACAGCCGGCATCACTCACTGACAGTCGCATCTTGGCCACCCCCTTCATTATTCATTTATTTTCTATCAGATCGTCCTATAAATGTTCATCTCTATCTTCTCCTTCGAATTTACGCTTCAATTCTTTCTGAGCATCAGCTAAAGAAAGAAATCATGGTTGATTTAGTTCGTCACGATCGCATGTCTTGAGCACGGCGTCAGTCCGACATTTTGTTGAGCGAGCGAGGAGAGAAGTCAGGCAAACACTTGGACAGTGACCCAATCAAAACGTTCAAATAAAGGACTGCTTCATGACGTAGATGGGGTTTCTAGCTATAAATAGAATCTAGAGAGATTCCCCAGGCTAAAGCTACCACTATTTTTGCCAAGGAAGTGAATGCAAACCAGGGAAAAGTCAGAATATTTCGATGACGAGTTATCTCGTCATGCAGGCAGCGAAGCATACATGCTTGCCATGACGAGTTATCTCGTCATGCAGGCAGCCTAGGGGTTAAGGGGGAGTTAGAGACCTCGCTCCACCTGCAGAACATCAGTGATGACCCTCTGCTGTCCGGGGTCACCAAACACCTCATTCCTCAAGGTGGGTTACAGGGTTGAAGGACGTGTCAAAGGTGTGTTAAAATGTGTTAAAGGTGTGTTAGAATGTGTCAAAGGTGTGTTGAATTTGTGTCAAAAGTGTGTAAAAGTGTTATAAAGATGTTTTAAAGTGAAGGGGGAGTTAGACACCATGTGCTACCTGATGAGCTTCGATGTTCCAGGTCACCTTAAGTGTCATTAAATAAATAGATAAATAACTAACTAAATAATAATATAATTAAAAGAAAATAAATAATAAATAAATAAATAATAATAATAATAATAATAATAATAATAATTTTATTATATATATATATAAAAATATATAAATATTTTATTTATTTATGTTTATTTTTATTTATTTATTTATATATTTATTAAAAAATTTTTTTTTCTCAAGGCTTGACAAAGCGCGTTGGGTTCCGCTGCTGGTCAGGCATCTGCTTGGCAGATGTGGTGTAGCGTATATGGATTTGTCTGAACGCAATGACGTCTCCTTGAGCTACTGAAACTGAAACTAAAGCCTCATTCCTCTGGGTTGAACTTTCACCATTTATACTTTGCAGAGTCAGGGAAACAATGTCAAAGAGACATTGAGATGGAAAAAAAAAAATTCGACAAGCACACAAAAATTGGGGAAAAAAAAGGGAGATTAAGATGTAATAAAATTTGTCTTTGTTTATTACGTTGCTGTTGGTTCCAGAGATAAATGCACAAGTGGCTCCTGTGCATGAACATTATGAAGTAAATATCAGTGTTATTTCATCTTGTGGTTTCCTAGGATATTACATTCTTGTCACAACAGATTTGCCTGTGCGTAATATGGGGCTGCTCTCCCTTTGGAGAGTGTGTTGCCACAGTGCAGTGCCAATCCCCTCACCCCCCCCCCCCCTTTTTTTTTAAATTTTTTTTTTTTTACTGGCTGCAAGTATAGTTGTTCTCCTATCAAAATGGATTTTCTTATTACAGAAGTTTGAAAGGGACAACCTTTTTGTTGGTGTTGGTTCTTTCATTTGCGCTATGTGCATGCTACACGCAGGACCAAGGTTTATCATCTCATCCTAATGACTAGCATCCACACCACCACTCAGAATCTGTTGGAGGGGTGAAATTACTGGTGAGTGTGGGATTTGAACCTGTGCGCTGAGAACCTCTCACGACGGGCGCAATAGCCGAGTGGTTAAAGCGTTGGACTTTCAATCTGAGGGTCCTGGGTTCGAATCTCGGTAACGGCGCCTGCTGGGTAAAGGGCGGAGATTTTTCCGATCTCCCAGGTCAACATATGTGCAGACCTGCTAGTGCCTGAACCCCCTTCATGTGTATATGCAAGCGGAAGATCAAATATGCATGTTAAAGATTCTGTAATACATGTCAGCGTTTGTTGGGTTATGGAAACAAGAACATACCCCGAAAATGGAGTATGGCTGCATACATGGTGGGGTAAACATGGTTATACATGTGTGTGTGTGTGTGTGTGTGTCCGTGCGTGCATGTCATTTTTAGTAATATATACCCTTTTTTTGTTGGATGTTTTCATTTGTAAATATTGTTGTGCAATACCCTATTGTCTTAACATGAGTATGTGTGTGTGCAGAGGGGGGGTTAGTCTATCGTCAGCTATTGGGAATTCTTATTTGACTAGTTTTAATTGCTTCTTATGTTGCGCATGATGATTTTTTTTTTTTTTTTTTAGTGTTTACAACGAGCCTGCGATTGCACAACTTAATTTCCATGTGGATTAATACAGTGTTTTTGATTTGATTTGATTTGATTTGAAAAGCCCACTTATGGGAGTTGCAACCCACAAACGAAGAAGAAGATGAAGAAGAAGAAGATTCTCTCGCTTTCAAGGCAGACATGTTACACTCTAGGCCAACACTCCCCGTATTTGGATGTAGGATATGGACATCATGAAGAGTGATGACAGTGTTATCTGATTCCCTGTCCTGTTTCTGTCTGTAGGTCACACCCTGGCCGGCAAAAGTGACTCAGATGAAGTTGGCATTCACCTCTCTGGCTTGGGGTAAGGCTTTATTATTTGTATTTTGTATTTCTTTTTATCACAACAGGTTTCTCTGTGTGAAATTCAGGCTGCTCTCACCAGGGAGAGCGCATCGCTGTACTACAGCGCCACCTTTTTTTTTTTTTTTTTTTTTTTTGTATTTTTTCCGGCGTGCAGTTTTATTTGTTTTTCCTATCGAAGTGGATTTTTCTTCAGAATTTTGCCAGGAACAACCCTTTTGTTGCCACGGGTTCTTTTACGTGTGCTAAGTGCATGCTGCACACGGGACCTTGGTTTATCATCTCATCCAAATGACTAGAAAAAGGTTTTTTTTAAAAAAAGGTTAAAGGACCAGCCGCTGTGGCAAAGTGGTTAGCATCGCGGACTGACGGATGGGAGGATGTGGGTTCGAATCCTAGTGGAGGTGTTTTTTTCAGCCCGTGGCCGGCTCCTACTCAGAGTTGAGTGTGCTATGGGCTTAAATGGGGAGACTGGGACCACACAGTCGAGTATCATCAACTTGCGTCTTTCGGTGTGTTGCTCTAATTAACTGACCAACACTGCAAGTGTCTGTATCTCTTGGGGCTGGATAACACTGGGATATCATTATCGTCATTATCATCATCATCATCATCATCATGATTACTGTCATCATTATAGATATTTTCATGATACTTATTGTCATGATAATTATCATGATCATCACTATTGTCATTGTAATTATCATATGATGTTGACAGTATCCAGCCGTGGCATGCCATCTTAGTGAACACGGGAACTGCTGTGTCCATTGCACCGTGCAGCAGCAGATCAACCGTTCATGTCAACGGCCGTCCCATCCATGTTGCAACAGAGCTTCATCACTTGGTGAGTACCGCCATCTATAGGGTTCACAAAAAGTTAAGGATCAAGGGTGCTATGGGAAGACTGGAACCACACAGTCGAGTATCATCCACTTCACAGACACATCTTTGGGTGTGTCACTCAGATTCCCTGACCAGCACTGCAAGTGTCTATGTCTTGGGCCTGGTTAACGCTAGGATATCATCATGACAGGAAGCGTAGAGTACAGCCTTGTCATTTTGTCCCAATCCTAAATGGACCTCCATAGCAGCAGCATCATCACCATCATTGTCGTTCTTCCTTCATCATCATCAGTTTTACAAAAATAAATTCCCGAAGGCTGTGGCCTTTGATGCCCTGCTCTCATAGTGACCTCAGTTTAGACCCCCACTCCACTTCCTTGCTTTGGGGTAAGTCCTGTCAATGCCTTCCGTGTTGGCAGATTCATGGGGGGTCTGTTGTTGGTGGGTGATGGCGGTCTCCACTCTAGGGGGGATGCTCACTCAGTCTGGCTCTGCAACTTGGCCATTATTGTCATAAGTAGGAGGCTCAGTAGGTGGTGTCCAAAGTACATTAAATCAGAACAGACACCGCTGAATACCACCGAAAAAAAACCTCAGCTGGCAGTGCAGGGTCTCCTCTGGTGTGTGGCCTCCTGGCGACCTGACATTGAGAGCTCCCTATGAACTGCCAGTGCTGGGACTGTGACAGATGGGCCCAAGTGTGGCTGTGTTTTGGGGGGATTCAGAATGAGCAGCATGGAAGGAAGGAATGCCCCTGAAACAGCACAGATCATAGGACAGCAACAAAAAAAAAAAAAAAAGAAAAGAAAAAAAGAGTTAAGAACCACTTGGAAACGTGTGCAATTTTCTCCTTAGGAGCGTGGTGAAATGATGCTAAATTTCAGACAAACATTGGTGTGCAGCTAACTGCACTCAGTGAAAATTAATGTTCTCTAATTTAACCCTTTCACTGCTGAACCTGAGTGAAGTGAGATCAGTGTGGAATGCACTTGGAGTTCAGTTACTGCTTTCTGTGTTCTTGTCAATGGCGTCATTACTTTTGCTGATCTAAAGTAACGCACTCCCAAGAGGATGAAGAAGTCCAGATAAAGAATGTTGACTGACATCCTGACCTGTAAGCTCTGTCTGATCTCAGTGAGGTGACAGCCCTTTACTAACATCCTGACCTGTAAGCTCCGTCTTGTCTCAGTGAGGTGACAGCCCTTCACTGACATCCTGACCTGTAAGCTCTGTCTTATCTCAGTGAGGTGACAGCCCTTCATTGACATCCTGACCTGTAAGCTCTGTCTTATCTCAGTGAGGTGACAGCCCTTAACTGACATCCTGACCTGTAAGCTCAGTCTTGTCTCAGTGAGTGAGGTGACAGCCCTTCACTAACATCCTGACCTGTAAGCTTTGTCATATCTCAGTGAGGGACAGCCCTTCACTGACGTCCTGACCTGTAAGCTTTGTCATATCTCAGTGAGGTGACAGCCCTTCACTGACGTCCTGACCTGGAAGCTTTGTCATATCTCAGTCAGGTGACAGCACTTCACTGACGTCCTGACCTGCAAGCTTTGTCATATCTCAGTCAGGTGACAGCCCTTCACTGACGTCCTGACCTGTAAGCTCTGTCTAACCTCAGTCAGGTGACAGCCCTTCACTGACGTCCTGACCTGTAAGCTCTGTCTAACCTCAGGCGACAGCCCTTCACTGACGAGCATTCTCATCAGCAGCAATCAAGGGGTTAAAAGATACATGCTTGTCTTTTTGGGGGCTGTTGGGGCTGGGTGTGTGTGTGTGGAGGGGGGGGGGAGCGAGGGAGAGGGGGGGTGGGGGGGGGGCATTAAAACAGGTTACACGAGTGTGAAAAAGTGATTTTTATTCCAGCAGTGTAATATTTTGGAATTCAATAATACTCAAATGTATATTGATACTCTAACAAATTGTCTTCAATCACCGATATGTGTGACTGGACATTAAACAAAAATTCCTCTCCAACATTTTGGAAAAGTGGTCGTAAGTTTGAAAAGTGGACTTCTGATTCACAGGACCACGTCAAATTGGGAGCCGGTGAGTTATTCATCGTCGTTGGTTTCCCAGACAAACGGACGGCAGGGAAGGCGAGTGCAGTCGCACATTCCTACGAGAAATGTCTGACGGAGTTTGCGGAGAAGCACCCTCTGGCGCCCAAGATCAAAGCTCCTGACGGCAGCAGTGTGCGAGCCCAGACTGCAGCTCTCCTAATGCTCCAGGAGTTCACTGAGCTGCTCTCCGAGCTGGCTCAGGCTCAGGCTATGGCCGTAGTGTTTGACAAGGTGAGGTCGGTATTGTATTGTATTGTATTGCATTGCATTGTACTGTATTACATTGCATTGTATTGCATTGTATTGTATTACTCTTTTTGTCACAACATTTCTCTGTGTGATATTCGTGCTGCTCTCCCCAAGGAGAGCGCGTCGCTACACTGAGAGTGCCACCCTATTTTTTGTTTGTATTTTGTTCTGCCTGCAGTTTTAATTGTTTTCCCTATGAAAGTGGATTTTTCTGCACAATTTTGCCAGGGCCAATCTTTTGTTGCTGCGGGTTCTTCTATGTGTGCTAAACGCATGCTGCACACGGGTCCTTGGTTTATCGTCTCATCCGAATGACTAGCGTCCAGACCACCACTCAAGGTCTAATGGAGGGGGAGAAAATACTGATGACTGTGGGATTTGCTCAGATTCTCTAGCTTTCTGTGTGGAGATCCCGTGTGCAGCATGCATTTAGCACATGTAAAAGAACCCACGGCGACAAAAGGGTTGTTCCTGGCAAAATTATGTAGAAAAATCCACTTTGATAGGAAAAACAAATAAAACTGCAAGCAGGAAAAAAAAAAAGGTTGGCGCTGTAGTGTAGCGACGCGCTCTCCCTGTGGAGAGAGCAGCCCGAATTTCACACAGAGAAATCTGTTGTGATAAAAAAAAAATGCAAGTACAAATACAAATATACTTGATATTTTCACTCTTTGTCATGAGAGATTTCACTTTGTGCAATTCAGGCTGCTCTCCTCGCCTAATGGTAGTGCCACCCTGATTCTTTCCCCCCCCCCCTCCCCCCCCCCTCCCCCCCCCCCCTTCTTACTAGTGTATTTGTTTTAGGAAGTGTTGGGGGAGGGGGATGGAAGGGGAGACAGAAAAACCAATAGACTGACAACAGAACGGACAGGGAAAAACCATTTACAGTGACCCACAACCCACCGACAGACCTGGAGGAATCTGGTGAACACTTCTTGTGTGCAGCGGTGCCCCCAGTGACTTTCCACAGAGCTGAGGGGAGCAGAAGAAGAAGAAGAAGAAGAAGAAGAAGTAACAGTAACTGAGGGAGGCGTCACTGCGTTTGGACAAATCCATACACGCTACACCACATCTGCTAAGCAGGTGCCTGACCAGCAGCATAACCCAGCGCATTTAGTCAGGCCTTGCGAGAAGAAGAAGAAGAAGAAGAAGAAGAAGAAGAAAAGAAGTAGAAGAAGAAAAAGAAGAAGTAGAAGAAGAAGAAGAAGAAAAAGAAGAAGAAGAAGCAGAAGAAGAAAAAGAAGAAGTAGAAGAAGAAGAAGAAGAAAAAGAAGAAGTAGAAGAAGAAGAAGAAGAAAAAGAAGAAGAAGAAGCAGAAGAAGAAAAAGAAGAAGCAGAAGAAGAAGCAGAAGCAGAAGAAGAAAAAGAAGAAGAAGAAGCAGAAACAGAAGAAGAAAAAGAAGAAGAAGAGGAAGAAGAAGCAGAAAAAGAAAAGAAAAAGAAGAAGAAGAGGAAGAAGAAGCAGAAGAAGAAGAAAAGAAGAAGCAGAAGAAGAACAAGAAGAAGTAGAAGGAGAAGAAGAAGAAAAAGAAGAAGAAAAGAAGAAGAAAAGAAAAAGAAGAAGAAGAAGCCCCCCCCCCCCCCTTTTTTTTTTTAATGTATGAGCAATGATTTCTTGATTAGGTGAAGTCCAGTTTTTTGGGTTTTTTTTTTGGCAATAATGTAGACAATTTTTAAGTGTCTTTAATCTGTTGTTTTTTTTCAGAATGTGGATTTTGATGTGGAAGCTCGACCAGGGGAGAAAACGACGGAAGTGTTTTACATCAGAGTGTATGACCGAGACATCGGCAAGGTGAGCTGTCTGTCTTTATTTATTTTATTTTATTTTTTTATTAGGCTTTGCGTGCGGGGGTCTCTTTATCTCACTCTCTTTCTTCTTCTCTCTTTTTCTTTCTTTCTGTTGTCTTCGAACCCACGCCCTCACGGACTCTCTATAAAGGGAAGCTGAGCATCTGTACTATTGTGCCACCTTCTTCAGTGAAAAGACCAGTTTCAGTTTCAGTTTCAGTTTCAGTAGCTCAAGGAGGCGTCACTGCATTCGGACAAATCCATATGCTCTACACTACATCTGCCAAGCAGATGCCTGACCAGCAGCGTAACCCAACTCGCTTTGTCAGGCCTTGAGAAAAAATAAATAAAATACAATTAAAATAATAATAATAATAATAATAATATGATTAAAATAAATAAATAAATAAATGATAATAATAATAATAATAATAATAATGATGATGATGAAAATAAAATAAATAAATAGATAAATAAAATAAATAAATAGATAAATAAAATAAATAAAAAAAAAAGAAAAAAAAAAGACATAAATAAGCAAATAAATGTTAAAAAAAAAAAAAAATAAATAAATAAAAAAGCGGACACACATTCACACATACACACACACATGCATAACAGATATGCACCAAACATGCAGCATGCAGAAAAGACCAACAAGATGACAGTAACCGCTGCTGGTTTTCCAGGAATGGATCTGGTCAAAGCGGAAGTTCGAGGACCGGAAGATGTTGATGGACCAGCTGTATGAGAATTTCCTGTCCACCGGCAAAGCTCCAAAGTTGAACAAGAAGAACGACCCTTTCCATGATGCAGAGAACCTTGATGTGTACCTTGGAAGGTGAGGACTGTTACATACAGCATTCAGTTTTCTGAACACAGAATCAAAAAGTTTCCAGTTCGCTTGTGTATTTCGCTGGCCTTTCATCGCCTTCATCAGCAAAACCTGATTCAGGAAAGTGTTGGGTTGGACGGGCGGTTGGTGAACTGAGGTCACGGCTGTATTAAACTTGTCAATACAGAGAGTCTGTGAGGGTGTGGGTTCGAATCCCACTACTTGCCCTTTCTCCCAAGTTTGACTGGAAAATCGAACTGAGCGTCTAGTCTTTCGGATGAGACGATAAAGCAAGGTCCCGTGTGCAGCACGCACTTGGCGCACAGAAAAAGGACCAATGGCAACGAGAGTTTTATCCTCTGGCAAAATTATGTGAAAGGAATTCCACTCTGATAGGCACCCACGGCCTGACAAGCACGTTGGGTTACGCTGCTGTCAGGCATCTGCCTAGCAGATGTGGTGTAGCGTATATGGAGTTAATAATAATGAAATAATAATAATAATAATAATGGTATTTATATAGTGCTGAATCTTGTGCAGAGACAAATCAAAGCGCTTTCGCACCAGTCATTCACACGCATGCATAACTCTAAAACTGTAGAAACTAAAGACAAGGAAGAGGCAGGCAAAGGAGGCTATTTTGGGAAGAGGTGGGTTTTAAGGCCAGACTTGAAAGAGCTGAGTGTGGAGACTTGACGAAGCGAAAGAGGAAGTTCATTCCAATTGCAAGGTCCAGAGACAGAGGAAGAACGGCGACCAGCAGTCGAGTGTTTGAATCTGGGTATGTGTAAACGGAGTGGATCCGAAGCCAATCGTAGTGAGATTTGTCTGAATGCAGTGACGCTTCCTTAAGAGATTGAGACTGAAACTGTTATAACTTGGAGCGTGTTCCAGACCAGTGTCCTTGTTGAGGCTGGGGCTTTCTAGTCACTGTTTTCTCACAGTCGGTCTCTGTTCACTCACAGTCTGTCTCAGTTCACTCACAGTCTGTCTCTGTTCACTCACAGTCTGTCTCTGTTCACTCACAGTCGGTATCTTTTCACTCACAGCCTGTCTCAGTTCACTCACAATTGGTATCTTTTCACTCACAGCCTGTCTCAGTTCACTCACAATTGGTATCTTTTCACTCACAGCCTGTCACAGTTTGCTCACAGTCGGTATCTGTTCACTCACAGCCTGTCTCAGTTCACTCACAGTCAGTCTCTGTTCACTCAGTCGGTCTCTGTTCACTCACAGCCTGTCTCTGTTCACTCACAGTCTGTCTCAGTTCACTAACAGCCGTTATCTGTTCACTCACAGCCTGTCTCAGTTCACTCACAGTCAGTCTCTGTTCACTCAGTCAGTCTCTGTTCACTCACAGCCTGTCTCTGTTCACTCACAGTCTGTCTCAGTTCACTCACACCATTTCTCTGATCTTTCAAAGTCTGTCTCAGTTCACTCACAGTCTGTCTCTGTTCACTCACAGTCTCTGTTCACTCACAGTCTGTCTCTGTTCACTCACAGCCTGTCTCTGTTCACTCACAGTCTGTCTCTGTTCACTCACAGTCTGTCTCAGTTCACTAACAGCCTCTGTTCACTCACAGTCTGTCTCTGTTCACTCACAGTCTGTCTCTGTTCACTCACAGTCTGTCTCAGTTCACTAACAGCCTCTGTTCACTCACAGTCTGTCTCAGATCACAAACAGCCTCTGTTCACTCACAGTCTGTCTCTGTTCACTCACAGTCTGTCTCTGTTCACTCACAGTCACTCACAGTCTGTCTCTGTTCACTCACAGTCTGTCTCAGTTCACTAACAGTCTCTGTTCACTCACAGTCTCAGTTCACTCACAGTCTGTCTCAGTTCACTAACAGTCTCTGTTCACTAACAGTCTCAGTTCACTGACAGCTTGTCCGACGCAAGACAGAAGGAGAGGATGGAAGCTCCAAGACCATTGATAAACCACAGCCACATCTGATGTGCAGCTGGCTTTGTTTTTGACATACATTTATAAAAGATTATAGGGACCTATAGTCTTTCATGGCTGATGGGGCAGTGAGTTCATATCCACTTTGTCCAGGGGCTGGGGTGAGGAAGGTGGGGCCCAATCCTCTCCTTCTCATTCCGCCGTTTTGAGCCCCCCCCTCCCATCCGAACTCGGGTACCCCATTCACACCCTGGGTGGAGTGAGGGAAATCTGGAGTAAAGTGCCCTTTTTCCCAGGCACACAGCAGCATGCTGAAATGGGTCCTCCAGCCCCGCTTACTGGCCAACACTGGACCAGAAGTCTTCTGGATTGGCATATCTTCTGTGGATTACCCACAGATAAATACAGCATTGTATTTGTATTTGTATTTCTTTTGATCACAACAGATTTCTCTGTGTGAAATTCGGGTTGCTCTCTCCAGGGAGAGCGCGTTGCTACACTACAGCGCCACCCACTTTTTTTGTATTTTTTCCTGCTAGCAGTTTTATTTGTTTTTCCTATCGAAGTGGATTTTTCTACAGAATTTTGCCAGGAACAACCCTTTTGTTGCCGTGGGTTCTTTTACGTGCGCTAAGTGCATGCTGCACACAGGACTTCGGTTTATCGTCTCATCCGAATGACTAGCGTCCAGACCACCACTCAAGGTCTTGTGGACGGGGAGAAAATATTGGCGGCTGAGCCATGATTCGAACCAGTATGCTCAGATTCTCTCGCTTCCTAGGCGGACGCGTTACCTCTAGGCCATCACTCCACTTTGATTCAAAGTACATGGACATACTTTGATGTAAACAGACGACCAATAGCCGAGCGGTTAGAGCGTTGCACTTTCAATCTGAGGTTCCAGTATCGAATCTCAGTAAGGGCGCCTGGTGGGTAAAGGGTGAAGATTTTTCCTATCTCCCAAGTCAACATATACGCAGACCTGCTTAGTGCCTGAACCCCCTTCATGTGTACACGCAAGCAGAAGATCAAATAGCATACGTTAAAGATCCTGTAATCCATGTCGGCGTTCAGTGGGTTATGGAAACAAGAACATACCCAGCATGTACCCCTGCCCCCTCCCCCCCCCCCAACATCCCCTCCCCCGCCCCCGAAAAAGGGAGTAAGTTAATTCAGCAGACACTGTTTCACTGTTTTGCTGACAGGTGCAAAGTCAGTCTGCACAACATCGCCCACCATATGCCCACGGATGATCATGTTCGAGTCTACGACTTCAGAGGGAAGCAGGTGGGCTGTCTTCACATCCGACTCACGCCGGCCACCAGTGAAGGAGAGCTACTGCAGGGAGCTGCAACAGGCTTCAGGGATCCCAAAGAACTGATCGGCAAGCCCCTGCATCTCAAATGCGTCTCACTTCGCTTCTCGAGTGTTCTGTGGGCAGCGGCGAGCCCACAGCGAGCCGTTTATTGCAAGTAAGTGTTTCTTCAGTGGTACGTCTTTCGCTTTGAGTGATGTTTGTTGTAAGTGTTTCTTCAGTGGTACGTCTTTCGCTTTGAGTGATGTTTGTTTTAAGTAAGTGTTTCTTCAGTGGTACGTCTTTCGCTTTGAGTGAAGTTTGTTGTAAGTAAGTGTTTCTTCAGTGGTACGTCTTTTGCTTTGAGTGATGTTTGTTGTAAGTGCTTCTTCAGTGGTACGTCTTTCGCTTTGAGTGAAGTTTGTTGTAAGTAAGTGTTTCTTCAGTGGTACGTCTTTTGCTCTGAGTGATGTTTGTTATAAGTAAGTGTTTCTTCAGTGGTACGTCTTTCGCTTTGAGTGAAGTTTGTTGTAAGTAAGTGTTTCTTCAGTGGTACGTCTTTTGCTCTGAGTGATGTTTGTTATAAGTAAGTGTTTCTTCAGTGGTACGTCTTTCGCTTTGAGTGATGTTTGTTTTAAGTAAGTGTTTCTTCAGTGGTACGTCTTTCGCTTTGAGTGAAGTTTGTTGTAAGTGTTTCTTCAGTGGTACGTCTTTTGCTTTGAGTGAAGTTTGTTATAAGTAAGTGTTTCTTCAGTGGTACGTCTTTTGCTTTGAGTGATGTTTGTTGTAAGTAAGTGTTTCTTCAGTGGTACGTCTTTTGCTTTGAGTGAAGTTTGTTATAAGTAAGTGTTTCTTCAGTGGTACGTCTTTTGCTTTGAGTGATGTTTGTTGTAAGTAAGTGTTTCTTCAGTGGTACGTCTTTCGCTTTGAGTGATGTTTGTTTGTAAGTGTTTCATCAGCGGTACGTCTTTCGCTTTGAGTGATGTTTGTTTGTAAGTAAGTGTTGGTTGCTCTCTTTGTGGGTAAGAAAATTCAAAGCCACAAATTTTGAGCGGAATGTGTGTGTATGTGTGTGTGTGTGTGTGTGTGTGTGTGTGTGTGTGTGTGTGTGTGTGTGTGTGTGTGTGTGTGTGTGTGTGTGTGTGTGTGTGTGTGTGTGTGTGAAGCAATATTTGTTATAAGTTGTGTATAATATTTTTAGGTCATTATTTCTTGTGTGTCTGTTTGTCTGTCTTTGTTTGTGTATGAGAGAGAGGGACAGTAAGAGAGACAGAGTGAAACAATAGAACAGAAAAAATTATGTGTCCTATTATTCAACGTTTACATTTTGTTATTCAATAGCGTTTGAAATTCATCACCACAAAGCACATTTTTTTTCCATTTCCTGAGGAGAAAATATGAATTCAGAATACGATTTTAATGATTTTTTTTTTTTTTTCAAAATGACATACCAAAAAAAACCCCAGCTGTTTCTTGAAAATGAAAACTGAAAACTGTGATGTGAGGGCGTGGCTGAGTGGAGGGGAGAGGGAGGCGCAGACGACAGACAAAGTGCCTGGAGCCGTCAGCGGCACCTTCAACACGACCTTCACCTTCACCATCAGCGAGGTCACTACGACCCAGCTTGACCTTCTGCAGAGTGGGCGTCTGGTGCTGGAGCTGTGGGGGGCGGACAGTGAGGGTTTGGGTTTTCTTTGGGTTGGGTTGGGTTGGGGTGGGTTGTGTGGGGTTGTGTGGGTTGGGTTGGGTTGGGTGGGTTGGGTTGGGTGGGGTGGGTTGGGTTGGGTTGGGTTGGTTGGGTTGGGGTGGGGTGGGTTGGTTGGGTTGGGGTGGGTTGGGTTGGGTTGGGTTGGGTGGGGTGGGGTTGGGTGGGTTGGGTGGGTTGGGTTGTGTTGGGTTGGGTGGGTTGGGTTGGGTTGGGTTGGGTTGTGTTACATTACGTTGTGTTTTGTTATGTTACGTTATATTATAGGTATATGTTATTTTATATTGCATTATGTTATGCTGTGTTTATTATGTTTCACACACACACACACACCCACACACACACATATACACACACACACATATATATATATACACACACAACCATCGATCTATCAATATATCAGTCTGTCTATCTATCTATCTATCTCAATCTATCTATCTCAGTCTATCTACCTATCTGTCCATCTATCTATCTCAATGTATCTACCTATCTGTCTATCTATCTATCTATCTATCTATCTATCTATCTCAATGTATCTACCTATCTGTCTATCTATCTATCTATCTATCTATCTGTCTGTCTGTCTATTTATCTATCTAAGGTTAAGATCACCACACCAGAAACTTTTACTGTTGTCAAATACATGTCCATTTTATTCATACATTCATTTTTATTCATTTACACACACGCGCGCGCGCGCGCGCACACACACACATCTATCTATCTTTTTTTCATTACTTTCTCAATCTACTGTCTGTTCTTAAAATTTCATGTTTTGTTTATTTGAAAAGAGACAGAGAGAGAGAGAGAGAGAGAGAGAGAGATGAACATGTATTTGACAACAGTAAAAGTTGCTGGTATGCTGATCTTAAACCTTGCCATTGATGGAACCCAGACAAGAAAATGCAAGATTATGAAAGGCAGGAGTGCAATAAGAATAGATTGATGTACGGACAGACAGGCACACTGACAGGGCTGTCATTGGTTGAGTTGTGTCATTGACACGTGAAGTCATGGATACGTAGCAACAAAAACAGTACTGCTGCTGACACATGGCTTATTGTATATATGTACGAGGGTCATTCAATAAATAAGGTGAATTTTTCGGTCTAAGGACTTCTAATACAGATAGAAGCTTACTTTTTTTTTTTCAACGTAGTCTCCCAGCACTGTCACACACTTTTCCCATCTGTGCACAAGCTTCCGTATTCCCTCAGCGTAAAAATCTTTGGACTGAGATCTCAGCCAGTCGCTCACAACACTTTTGACTTCAACGTCACTTTCAAACTTCGTGCCTCTCTTTAAATAATTTAGCCCACTTGTAGACATTTTTTCGGCTGAAACATGTGGCACCATACACAGTTGACATTCTCCTATGAATTACAACTGGTTTGCACCCTTCAGCAACCAAAAACTTGATAACTGACCGCTGTTCAATCCTGGAGCATGCTTCTTGGTCGGCCATCTTTGTTAATCGCCAAAACTCTCAAAGGTTTTTTTTAATCTGCAAAACAAATTAAATCCATGTGAAAAAGAAGTAAAACCAAAAAAAAAAAAAAGAAAAAGAAAAAAAAAGTAAGCTTCTATCTGTATTAGAAGTCCTTATACTGAAAAATTCACCTTATTTATTGAATGACCCTCGTACGATAGTCCGTCGTGTCCCACTTTTACAGGAGGCATCTGCTGTCCCGACTATCTGGGCTAGAATTTGATTATGGTGGAGAATGTCTTGCCCAGGTTACATCCAAGTTACACTCTTATGGCCAAGAAAGCGTTAGGACAGTTAGCGATGGGATGGTCCCCAAAGGCCAACTAGCCACCAAGGCCGCAGCACTGAGGGCCAGTGCAATCTTGCCTCCTAGTTCGAGAGTCACAGTCCTTCACAAAAGACTAAGCTATAAATGACATCCCACTGCAAAACCATTGATCGTACAGCTCTCGCTTGCACTTTTGAACGTAGTGGTAACTGCACACAGTGCTTCTGACACGTTGTGCTGATGCCACATCGCTCCATCGACACACACCCAATTTATCGTGTATTATATATCATATGTGTACAGACTTTTCCCCATTGAACCTAAGGTCATTTTATTCAATATATAGTCAACCATTTTGGAGGATTGTTTTACGTTTTCATACTTGTATGCCACTGGAAATGACAGTTGTGGAAAGAAGACACCCAATCACTTAGAGTTTTCAGTTTTACAAATCTGTATGCATTGGATGATTATTCCCGTTTCATACTCCAAATGCCGTGGGAAACAGTAGTTCTGAAAGTGGACACTGTCACGTAAAGTTCTACAGATTTGTTTGCATTCTTCTTCATCCTTTATTATTATTTTTTTTTAAACATTTCTTTCTATGACCAGCTTGCCCATCAGTTTCAGTTTCAGTTTCAGTAGCTCAAGGAGGCGTCACTGCGTTCGGACATATCCATATACGCTACACCACATCTGCCAAGCAGATGCCTGACCAGCAGCGTAACCCAACGCGTTTAGTCAGTTCTTGAGAAAAAGAAAAAAGAAAAAAAAGGTGAATAAATAATAGATAAGCTTACACAAATAAATAAATTAATAATAACAATAATGTTAAAAAAAGGTGAATAAATAATAGATAAGCTTACACAAATAAATAAATAAATAATAACTATAATGTTACAGGTAGTAGTAGTAGTAGTAATAATAATAATAATAATAATAATAATAAATCAATAACAATAATAAATAAATAAATAAATAAGATAACAATGATGATAAATAAGCAAATAGATGTAAAACATGAAGACACACATTTTACATATACACCCACACATTTGCATAACAGATATGCGCCGAACATGCAGTTTCACAGATATGAAAGCACAGTTAAATACATATAAACGTACATGAGTTCTTTCTTTTTTCCCCCTTTCAGACCCCAGTCTGGCAACCCCATCAGCACAGCCCTCAGTGTCAGAGGCAGAGTCCCAGCAGAGGCCCACGGACACAGGACACAGCTCTGATGGGGGCGGCGTTGTGTTGGATCTGGACCTGGCCCAGGACCTCAGGCAGTTCTTCAGGAACGTTTGTCCCGTGCAGCAGAAACTGCAAAATATTAAAGAGCAAGGTAGCTCTGTCTCTCTGTCGGTCTACCTATCTCTCTGTGTGTATGTATGTATGTATGTATGTATTAATCAATAAGTGTATCTATCTATCTATCTATCTATCTATCTATCTGTCTGTCTGTCTGTCTATCTATCTGTCTATGTCTCTCTCTATCTCTCTCTCTCTATCTATCTATCCGTCTGTCTGTCTGTCTGTCTGTCTCTATGTATGTATGTATGTATGTATGTATGTATGTATGTATGTATGCATGCATGTATGTATGTATGTATGTATCTCTGTCTCTCTCTCTATCTCTGTATATCTATGTATCTGTGTATGTATGTATGTATGTATCTCTCTCTCTCTCTCTCTCTCTCTCTCTCTATATATATATATATATATATATATATATATCTGTCTGTCTAAAAGTCTCAGAGAGCTCCATTCAATTGATGGAGGTGGCAGTCCACGGATTGATATTCTGTGTGTTGTTTACATCATACCCTATGTTGTTTGACATTTTGATTGTTGTTTACATATTTGCCATGTTGTTTACTTATTGGTTATCGCTATGACAGTTTAATTTTCTCTGTGTTATTTTCAGATTCTCTTTGTTAGATTGATATTCTGTATGTTAATTTAAAATGATTCTTGATGTTGTTTACATTATTCTCAATGTTTGGTATTTTCTATGTTTTTACATATTCTCTTTGATAGTTTGATATTCTCAATGTTAGTTTTATGTTCTCCATGTCGTTTTCAAAATTTCTATGTTGTTTATACGTTCTTCGTGAAAGTTTAACTTTCTCTACGTTGTTTACACATTGTCCATGTTGTTTACACATTGTCCATGTTGCCCAATGTTGTTTACATATTGTCCATGTTGTTTACACATTGTCCATGTTGTTTACACATTGTCCATGTTGTCCAATGTTGTTTACATGTTGTCCATGTTGTTTACACATTGTCCATGTTGTTTACACATTGTCCATGTTGTCCAATGTTGTTTACACATTGTCCATGTTGTTTACACATTGTCCATGT
This sequence comes from Babylonia areolata, assembly GCF_041734735.1. Lineage (NCBI taxonomy): Eukaryota > Metazoa > Mollusca > Gastropoda > Neogastropoda > Buccinidae > Babylonia > Babylonia areolata. The sequence goes on from NC_134879.1 coordinate 22,907,305, forward strand.
TGTCCAATGTTGTTTACACATTGTCCATGGTGTTTACGTTTCCTCTGTGTCTGTGTGGCCCAGCGGGTGAGAACAGTCAGAAGCGAGAGGTTGGAGCCGAGGCCTGGGCAGACTGCCGTGAGCAGCTGCAAGAGGTGGAGAGCCAGCTGAAGCAGTGCGTTGCGTCCCTGAAGGAGAGCGTGAAGACTGCGATCCACCACTCCAAGCAGTCACAGTGACTTGTGGTGTGTAACCCTGAAGACTGCCATCCACCGCCCCAGGCAGTCATAGCGACTTGAGTTGTGTGATCCTGAAGGAGTTTCAGTTTCAGTAGTTTCTCAAGGAGGTGTCACTGCGTTCGGACAAATCCACACACACACACACACACACACACACACACACACACACACACATATATATAGATAGATAGATAGATAGATAGATAGATACACGCTACACCACATCTGCTGGGCAGATGCCTGACAGCAGCATAACCCAACGCGCTTGTCGGGCCTTGAGGGCATGCTCATGTATATTTGTGTACCTGTCAGAGTGAATGGATTTCGTTTTACATAATTTTGCAAAAGTACAACTCTCTCGCGCAATGGTTTTTGTTTGTTTGTGTTTTTTTTCAGTGCGTCAAACGCGTGCTGCACACGGGACCTCGGTTTATCGTCTCATCCGAAAGACTAGACGCTAAGTTTTGATCTTCCACTCAAACTTGAGAGAAAGGGCGAGAGCGGGATTCGAACCCACACCCTCACACCCTCACGGAATCTCTGTATTGGCAGCTGAGCGTCTTAACCATTCTGCCACCTTGAAAGACAGCGTGAAAAGTGCCATCCACCGCTCCAAGCAGTCACAGTGACTTGTGTGGTGTGCGTCCATTTTAGTGGTCCGGCCGTATTCTGCGTATCTGTTGCTGGGTCCTTGATTTAACGTTTGTTCAGCTAAGTGATTTTAGACACGGGGAAAGAAGTGTGTGTGTGTGTGTGTGTGTGTGTGTGTGAAAAGGCGTTTAAACTGTACATATTTACAAAGTGACAGGTCAGAATGGGAAGGGAAATTTGGGAGGAACAAGGTAACAGAATCTAATTAACATGCCATGAAATTTGTGTGTGTGTGTGTGTGTGTGTGTTGTTGTTGTTGTTGTTGTTGTTGTTGTTGCTGTTGGATAACACGTTTCAGCTCTACTATGGGCCAGCGTGGTCGGCTGATGTGTTGGACAAATTGAATGGAATAGATGGATTGGACTGCGGAACGGATTTTGACCCGAACCAGTTTTCTGAGGGGAGAGAATAAACATCTAAAACAATCCGGCACATATTCTGAAAATTGTTCCACTGGGACTGCAGAAGCAAAGAGCAGTCAAAAGTCCTTTGCTATGTGCACTTGAATTTGATCGTAGGATACATGTGATTTTCAACACGGGTGTGGCGCTTATACTGGTGATATTTCTTTTGTCATGGGTGGGCAGACTCTTGCGCGATCGTTTCTTTTCCAGTGTTACAGTTTTCTGCTTCCTCCTTCCGTTTTCGGTCTTTTTGCAGTGATGTCTGAAAACGAAACCATAAGCATAATTTATCGTTTGTTCATTCGTTTTACTTATCTATTACATATATGTTTGTCAGTGGACTGATTTTGTTCATGTATTGATTTATCTACTTATGTAGTGTCAACTGAAATGAAAAAAAATTATTAACCTTAAGTTAAGCTGAAACAAAAATTATGCAATACTTCTTCATCTTCGTTGGTGGGCTGCAGCTCCCACTTTCACTCGTATGTACACGAGTGGGCTTTTACGTGTACGACCGTTTTTACCCCGCCATGTAGGCAGCCATTCTCCGTTTTCGGGGGTATGCATGATGGGTATGTTTTTGTTTCCATAATCCCACCGAACTGACATGGATTACAGGATCGTTAACGCGTGTATTTGATCTTCTGCTTGCCGTATACACACGAAGGGGGTTCAAGCACATGCAGGTGTGCACATGTGTTGACATGTGTAGATCGGAAATACAATGCAATATAAGACTGCATATAATTCAAAATGTTTCATTGTGTAATCAGACTTGAGGGTGGTTGGGGCTTGGTTGATGTGTGGGTGGTGGTGAGTGGAAGGCATGAGTGTCAAAACGTGATAAACGGAAATGATTATATATATATATATATAAATATTGATTGATTGATTGCTGTTGTATCGAAAACCAGATCGGTGTAATCTCTCTACAACAGATTTGTTTATCAGATACACATGTGGCTGATTTACTGATGCACACACGCACATATATGCTTTGTGTATAAAATGCAGATGTTATGGAGGTTGATGAGAGGGTTTGTTTTGGGTAAGATATTATGTCCATTTTTTTTCTGCACTCATATGAAATTGTGCATAATTCAAGTGTTTGCATAATTCAAGTGTTTGCGTGCCTATGATTTTGTGCATAATGATGAACTTTTATTATGTTTTGAACAGTTTGCAGGTGTTTATATAATGTGTGGGCTTGTATGAGAAAGGGGTTGGTTTGTCGTTTATTTAAAAAAAAAAAAAAAAAGTGTGAGCCATCTGTGTGAATATGAAAATGATCACATTTTTCATTCTGAAGGTGTAATCGGTCTTCTGTTGGCACAATACATTATATGGATTTTCATTCTTTTCAATGGCAGTGTGATTGATGTACACACACGTGTATAGTTTGTGTGTGTGTGTGTGTGTGTGTGTGTGTGTGTTTCGCTGTGGTGTGTGTGTGTGTGTGTGTGTGTGTGTGTGTGTTACAGTCAGTCCGCGTTATCAGAGTATTCATGTATTCCTATATTCACCAGCCGGTACATGACTGAACGCGGAAAGTGTCAGGATGTTCATGAATTTCCTAAAATTGCACGGCGGATTTTACATGAATTTTCTAAACTGTTCAAAACCTGTACAAATAACAGACACCTTCAATGCAAACACAAGTTAATATATATATATATTTTTTTTAAATGTGTATATCAGTTAAGTTACTTATTACTTTTTGTATTGAATATGGGCAAAAAGACACTTCCGCCTGGAGTCTTGAAGCTGAAAAGCATCTCAATAGCGAACCAGTCAAACCCAGTACATGATTTTTTTTATGTGAATGTATCTTCTTCAGTTCAGAATCACTGTTGTTTTTTGATGTTCTAGTGTTCTGATGTATGCATTCTAAACATGTATGACAAGTGATTACATCTGTCTGGGTTTATTGTTGCCATAGTGTGAGTTGTTTGTTTGATATGGCAAATGTACACAGACATCGAATATTATTCTTAAAATGCATGCCTCAAGACACACTGGGGCAATTGCTGCGCCAGACGATAGGGGAAAGAATGAAAGTGATTAGTTAAGGTGTGTGGGGGAAAGTGGTGCATGAAAGGTAAATATGAGTTTGTGAAAGAAGAAAAAGAAAGATGTGGGAAAAAAGAGGAGGTTGGAGGCCCCAAATCACTGTTGTTGTTGCTGTTGTTGTTCCCGTTCAGAGGATCACACTGACAGTAGCGAAATCTGCTGACGAATGTGTGTTAGAAAAAAAAAATCAATACAAGACAAGACAAGACCAGACAAAAATCTGTTTTAACGAGGATTAAACATTAGACTGCGTGGCTTCCTTTTCTACGATTCTGCCCTCGGCCACGAAGGGGAAAGAAGAAGAAGAAAAGGAAGAATAAAGATTGAAGGAGAAAGACCCCCCCCCCCCCCCCCCCCACCCCCCCCCCCCCCCCCCCCCCCCCCCAAAAAAAAAAAAAAACAACAAAAAAAAACGTAGTTAAAGAAACAGAAAAAGTTCACATATTAAGTAAAAAACAACAACGAAATATACACTCATTCTTCAAAGCAGTATATAAGCAAAAACGTCAAAAACACTTAAGATTTGAATATCAAGGAGGAAGAGGGAAGAACAGAGTTGGGGGATCGTGTGTGTGTGGGGGGGGGGGGATGGGGGAGCTGAGTTGAGAGACAGAAGAGGACAATGAGACACAGAGAGACAGGAAGAGACAAAGAGAGAGACAGAGACAGAGTGAGACTGGAGTTATTCTGAGCCCTCGAGAGAGACAGAGACTTGAGAGAGAACTGGAGCAACTCTCTCTGTCTCTCTCTCTCTCTCTCTCTCTCTCACACACACTCTCTTTTTTTTTCTCTCTCTCTCTCTCTCAAACACACACACACACACACACTCTCTCTCTCTCTCTCTCACACACACACAAACTCCCTCCCTCACCATCTCTCTCTCTCTCTTTCTCTTTCTCCACCCCACCCCCTCTCTGTCTCCCTCTCTTCCTCTTAACCCCCGTCTCTCTCCCTCCCCCTCACCCCCCCACCCCCACACCTACCTCACCCCCCCCTCTCTCTCTCTCTGCTTTTCTTTGGCGTACGTCCTTTTGTTGACCAACACAATGTCATAAGCAGGCATTGTGGTGAACAGTTGTCGGTGTGTGTGTGTGGGGGGCGGGAGGGGGGGTGGGGGGGGGGGCTGAGCTGCTGTCAGCCCGAGTGACAACGATCTCTTGTCAATTCCTGGCACAGGTCTGTCATGTATGTTGTTCCTACCCCAGTCATTGACGTCGGAGTCTAGTCTTCTTGTTGGCAGTGTGTTGTTGTTTTGTTGGTTATTATTTTCTTGAGCGCGTCACGTGCACTTGATACGACTGGAGGTGAGGATCTTGTGTTGTCTTGTTGTATATCATTCTGTGGTAATCCCTTCTTCTTCTTCTTCTTTCTGTTACACGACCAGCATCGACTTGCCGATGACTCTGTCGTGGTTCATGCATGCTGGATATTTTCGTGTTTCCATAACCCACCGAACACTGACATGGGTTACAGGATCTTTAACGTGCGTATTTGATCTTCTGCGTGCGTACACACACGAAGGGGGTTCAGACACTAGCAGGTCTGTACATATGTTGACCTGGGAGATCGGAAAAATCTCCACCCTTTTCCCACCAGGCGTCGTTACCGTGATTCGAACCTGGGACCCTCAGATTGAAAGTCCAACGCTTAAACCACTAGGCTATTGCGCCCGTAAAGAAGGAGAAAAAAATGTGACTGCTGGACCTTTTAAGACGAAGTTAACGATGATAAAAGATGTGTTTAAAATCAAAGGTACCTTATTAGACTCTATGATTCGAAACGCCGCTTTTATCTCCATCTTAAGGTACCTTTGATTTTAAACCATCTTTTTAACATTTTTAAATCCATGTAAAGGGTATCGTTTGAAAGAAAAAAGAAAAAGGTATAAACCTACAGCACCGACAACTTTCACATAGGGTTTTTTGTTTTTTTTGTTTTGTTTTGTTTTGCTGCCCCATCATCTGCACCTTCTCAGTGGCATTACTCCCACGCCGCTCATTTAGATTCTCCCACACACGGCCACACCCGGGTTCGCCCGTCACAGTTCCAGCGTCGGCAGTCCGCAGGGAACCATCGATGTTAGGTCACCAGGAGGCCACACACCAGCACATAGTATTTTTTGTTGTTGTTGGCAGTATACACATTTCTTCCCCTCCACTCTTCTGTTTGACCGGTGAGTGACCGTCCACACCTTGATGTGTGGGCACTACTGATTCTGTCTTGTAGTTGTAGTAGTAGGAGTAGTAGTAGTGTAGGGACTGGCATTTGACTGCATAGGCCTCACGGCCTTTTTTTATGTCCCCTTCAATATCGGTCTCCTTTTATTTGTGGGACACATATATGTTTTCTTTTACATGTTCTGTAAATCACTCATCAAAGTCAGTAAATTTTTCTTTTAAATCTGAAACACTCTGAAACGTCCTTGGAACTGAAACGGCTACCACCTTCCCCAGTGCCTCTATCAGCATCCACTGGATACAGTTCTCGTCAGTTGAGTGACAATGATTTAAGCATGAAGATGTCTCTAAAAATGTTAAAGGAACTAGGCGTTAATCGGTAGGTTTGCACTATATCGATTTTGTTGTTTGTTCGACGAGGGAAATCGGTAACGGAAATTCTTACGGTTTTGGGGGTTAACTGACCGAACCTTTTCCTGTACACCGACTAAAGCCGAATACGGCTGATTCGGAAACACTTGATTTACCAGCCATTGGAATACAACGGTTTCAAAGCTCGTGAGACCGGGCTTGGTGAAAAAAAAATGCCAAGGAAGACATGTGGAATATCCACATTTCTTCCTCTCCACTCCTGGCGGCATGAACGTCCACGCCTTGTTGTGAACACTACTCATTCCGTCTTGAGGGGAAAATTGTGGATATTGCCCACATTTGTTCCCCCTATACTCTTTTACGTTTAATATATATATATATATATATATATATATATATATATATATATATATATATATATATATATATATATATATATGTCCCAGATGGGCATACCGTTTGTTTCGTGAACATCCAATCCTTGTACTTCACATTTCTTCCCCTCTCGAATGCCATGAGGAAGGTCAATTATAGGAATGGAGGGGACGAAGTACAGAATTTATATATATATATATATATATATATATATATATATATATATATATATATATATATATATATTATGATAATGTCATAAACCAGTTTACAAGTTCGTCAGCTGCACACACCTACACACACACACACACACACACACACACACACACACACAGACATTTGGGGAAAGAAAAGTTGAGGGACAAAAATCATTATGGTTAAAACCCTTGGATCATCAGGGTCAAAATAATGGTTTATTCTGAGACCTTCAACAATCTCTTTCTAACTATTGAAGTTCCACGATTGTGTCTGCAGTGTTGTTGACATGTAGGCTATGAAAGTTAACTGAAAGTTATAAACTAATTCATGTTCGTTCACTCAACACTTTGTACGACTGAAAACTATATATATTTCTTGTTTCGGCATTTGCAGATTTCAAGACGTGGGCAGGGTTTGGCTTCTACCTTTGCACAACGGAACCTTGCACCTTCCACTGACCACGAAGTTGGTCTTCCCATCGTAAAACAGTATGGACGTGACTGAAGATCAGCAGGAGACTCATCGTGGTGAACATGACACACACTGTTCTGAATCGGCACAGGATCCGACGTGTGACACTGCAGGAGACAGCTGCGAGAAAGAAGACGGGCCAGTGAGTGCCCACAGCGGGTCCCAGCAGACTGTCGCTGTGACACACACGACGGACATGGAGCTGGAGGAACCGTCGAGTTTTACTGAAGGAGGTCAGGACGACCCGCAGCAGTTTGTGATCCAAGGGCAGGTAGGAGACGCAGCAGATGCAGGATACCCAGAAGACGCAGCAGATGCAGGAGACGCAGGAGATGCAGCAGATGCAGAACACGCAGCAGATGCAGCTGACGCAGCAATTAAAATAGATGCAGGAGCTGGAAACGAAGAGTTCAGGTCGGATATCGCAGCACGGTTACAGTCGGTGTTTTCGCGGAAGATGTGGAGGACGCGGCGTCTGGAGTGCTGGGCCTCCTTCCGGGACTGCAAGCAGGCCATTCTACGCTGCAAGCTGGCCTTCCTGGCCCGGCGCCGGGTCAGCCCGGACCTCGATGACAACTACTTCTGGCGCTTACCACAGAGGCTGTCTCACTTGGAAAGGAAGCTGAAGCTGGAAGCCAAACGCCTGCTGTCCAAGAAACCGCTGGGCACGGAGCAGGAGGACGACGACGACGGGGAGGAGGAGGAGGAGGAGGCGGTGGTGGTGTGTCAGAGCGGAAGATGGTCTCGGCGAGCACCTACCTGGAGGAGGTGAGCATGTACTGTCCGCACCTGGAGGAGTATGACTTGCCGCACGTGACGTCGTTCAGCATGAAGCCGACGGGCACGCCCACCGTGCTCTTCGTGACCCACGACATGCTGAGGGGCAAGGACGACCCCGAAGTCTGGTTCGAGGTGGCCAGCACTGCCTTAATGTCCTTGAGGCGCTGCTAGACTGCCACACCTGTGTCTCTGTCTCTCTCCCTCTGTCTCTCTCCCTCTGTCGCTGCACAGGTCGAGTCGCGTGGTCAGCATGTTTCGGTGACCAGCGCGGCGTTTGTGGGACACACACCTTTCACAAAAGTCTCGCCTTCAGGATGTTTCGTGGCATTTTTAGGACACACACCTTTCACAAAAGTCTCGCCTTCAGGATGTTTCGTGGCATTTTTAGGACACACACCTTTCACAAAAGTACAGACTTCAGGATGTTTCGTGGCATTTTTAGGACACACACCTTTCACAAAAGTACAGACTTCAGGATGTTTCGTGGCATTTTTAGGACACACACCTTTCACAAAAGTATTGACTTCAGGATGCTTCCTGGCATTTTTAGGACACACACCTTTCACAAAAGTATTGACTTCAGGATGTTTCGTGACAGTTTTAGGACACACCTTTCACAAAAGTACAGACTTCAGGATGTTTCGTGGCATTTTTAGGACACACACCTTTCACAAAAGTCTCGCCTTCAGGATGTTTCGTGGCATTTTTAGGACACACACCTTTCACAAAAGTACAGACTTCAGGATGTTTCGTGGCATTTTTAGGACACACACCTTTCACAAAAGTATTGACTTCAGGATGCTTCCTGGCATTTTTAGGACACACACCTTTCACAAAAGTATTGACTTCAGGATGTTTCGTGACAGTTTTAGGACACACCTTTCACAAAAGTACAGACTTCAGGATGTTTCGTGGCATTTTTAGGACACACACCTTTCACAAAAGTACAGACTTCAGGATGTTTCGTGGCATTTTTAGGACACACACCTTTCACAAAAGTCTCGCCTTCAGGATGTTTCGTGGCATTTTTAGGACACATACCTTTCACAAAAGTCTCGCCTTCAGGATGTTTCGTGGCATTTTTAGGACACACACCTTTCACAAAAGTATTGACTTCAGGATGCTTCCTGGCATTTTTAGGACACACACCTTTCACAAAAGTATTGACTTCAGGATGTTTCGTGACAGTTTTAGGACACACCTTTCACAAAAGTACAGACTTCAGGATGTTTCGTGGCATTTTTAGGACACACACCTTTCACAAAAGTACAGACTTCAGGATGTTTCGTGGCATTTTTAGGACACACACCTTTCACAAAAGTCTCGCCTTCAGGATGTTTCGTGGCATTTTTAGGACACACACCTTTCACAAAAGTCTCGCCTTCAGGATGTTTCGTGGCATTTTTAGGACACACACCTTTCACAAAAGTATTGACTTCAGGATGCTTCCTGGCATTTTTAGGACACACACCTTTCACAAAAGTATTGACTTCAGGATGTTTCGTGACAGTTTTAGGACACACCTTTCACAAAAGTACAGACTTCAGGATGTTTCGTGGCATTTTTAGGACACACACCTTTCACAAAAGTACAGACTTCAGGATGTTTCGTGGCATTTTTAGGACACACACCTTTCACAAAAGTCTCGCCTTCAGGATGTTTCGTGGCATTTTTAGGACACACACCTTTCACAAAAGTCTCGCCTTCAGGATGTTTCGTGGCATTTTTAGGACACACACCTTTCACAAAAGTATTGACTTCAGGATGCTTCCTGGCATTTTTAGGACACACACCTTTCACAAAAGTATTGACTTCAGGATGTTTCGTGACAGTTTTAGGACACACCTTTCACAAAAGTATTCACTTCAGGATGTTTCGTGACAGTTTTAGGACACACCTTTCACAAAAGTACAGACTTCAGGATGTTTCGTGACAGTTTTAGGACACACCTTTCACAAAAGTACAGACTTCAGGATGTTTCGTGACAGTTTTAGGACACACACCTTTCACAAAAGTATTCACTTCAGGATGTTTCGTGACAGTTTTAGGACACACCTTTTACAAAAAATATTGACTTCAGGATGCTTCGTGGCATTTTTAGGACACACACCTTTCGCACAAGTCTAGACTGATGGTCTTATTGACGAACAGCATGAACAAACGAATGAATGAAATAAAAGATACAATGAAAGGGACACAATTTTCAAATGTTGTGGCTTTTCTTGTGAATATGATTTTACAAAATCGAGCATTCGTCTGAAACAACTCACATCCTTGTTTTATTTTGTTCATTTTATATATATAATCTAAATTTCTTACACAGTTTTAGTGTCGGGAGAACAAAGAATGATATTTAGGCCTAAGATATCGGTCTCTAACAACGAAAGTGGTACGTTCAAGTCGAAAATGGTTGCATTTGTAATGGGAAGGTTGTGTGCAGATTTCTTCTTTCTTTCTCGTTCACGCTCTTTACTTCTGTGCATATTTTATCACTAGCCCTGTATTCTCCTTCGTAGACATTTTAAGGATAATTGTCGCGTCCCTGTTTCTACAACAACCGTATTTTAACGTGTTTCTAGAAAGATGTTTCCTCACCGCATTCCTTGTGAATATCTCCATGACCTGGAAAGGTACTGTGTCCAGATTTCTGAGTGTGAAAATATGAGTGTTAAGATCGGAGTCTGCTTTAAAAAAAACAACTCATTAATCAATCAATTGCATAATTTGAAGTCTACTTCATGGTCAATCTGCTTAGTATGTGAACATTGTAACATAGGTGTTTGCATTTCTGTTTTTTTTGTTTTTTTGTTTTTTTAAAGAATACAACCAACACCGAATTCATGAGCGTATATTCAATTTCATAACTGTCCAACTGCTGGTCCTCAACCGAAATCTGCAGTTGGTTTTGTTGTTGTTGTTGTTGTTTTTCAATTGAAGGTTTGTGATTTTATCGGGATTGCCGCCATTCATTTGTACAATAAAATTCCACCTTTGTGCATGCCTGAAAAATGTGTGGTGGTTTGGCAAGTGGTGTGTGCGCATGTCAGTGGCCTGTGGAGTCTTCCTGTATATTTCTATTGTCTTGTACTGAATTCTATTTATTGTACTGTACTGTATTGTACTGTGCTGCTTTGTACTGTATTGCATTGTAATCTTGTATTGCATTGTATTGTACTGC
>NC_134879.1:22928201-22965701 GCF_041734735.1 Babylonia areolata
TTGTGTCAGAATAAGAGGTGAAAGTGCCAAGTTTAGAGAATACAAAAATTATAAATATAACAGTAAATGCAGTTTGCATATAATTAGGCTTCTTTTTTATTTTTTTTGCGCCCATCCCAGAGGTGCAATATTGTTTTAATTAAGATGACTGGAAAGAACTGAATTTTTCCTATTTTTATGCCAAATTTGGTGTCAACTAACAAAGTATTTGCAGAGAAAATGTCAATGTTAAAGTTTACCACGGACACACAGACACACAGACACACGGACACACACACACACACACACACACACACACACACAGACAGACAACCGAACACCGGGTTAAAACATAGACTCACTTTGTTTACACAAGTGAGTCAAAAAATGACACATGCAATAGATAAGCATTTTTTTCAATAAAAACATGCCTGAAGTGAGGAGGCATTTATCCCAAACGCAAACAGGACAAATTCATTGCATCAAAAAAAAAAAAAAAAAAAAAAAAAAAAAAAGTAATTATGTTGACTCAGTTCAGTTACTCAAGGAGGCGTCACTGCGTTCGGACAAATCCATATACGCTACACCACATCTGTTAAACAGACGGATATATGGTGCCTGACCAGCAGCATAACCCAACGTGCCCAGTCAGGCCTTGAGAGAGAGAGACAGAGACAGAGACACAGAGAGAGACAGAGAGAGAGAGAGAGACAGAGACAGAGAGAGACAGAGAGAGACAGACAGAGACAGAGAGAGAAACAGAGACAGAGAGACAGAGACAGAGAGAGACAGACAGACAGAGAGAGAGAGAGGAAGAATTATGTTGACACTAGAGAGATACAGCTTGTCTGTCGAGTCGAATCAGGATCATAGTGTTCAGTATGATTTTCAGTATAGATCAGTCCGCAAATGCTTTGACATCTCCTTGAAACTGAAAGCTGAAGCTGAAGCCGAAACTGTGCAGGAGGCCTTACAACCCAGCGTGCTGACCCTAGGACAGCAGCAGCAGCAGCAGCACAGCGGCACGGAGCGTCGTCCTTCACCGGCCAGGGTCAGGGGTCACCACGGCGCTGCTGCTGCTGCTCCCCCTTCCCCCTCTCCCTCCTCCCCCTTCATCACCACCACCACCTCGTCCTCCTCCCCCCTGGGCAGGTCACCCAGAAGAAGCCCTTACCTGGTGGACCAGCGCGTCGTCATCAGCATCAGCAGCAGCACTCCTCAGCATGATCCTTCCTTCCCCACCACCCACACTCCAATCACCACCACCACATCCTGCCTCCGCTCCGCCCAACGTCACCACACTCCCCCCGCCCACCTCCGTCGCTCCTTCCCCCACCTCCACACCCACCCCCACCACCGCGGCGGCAAAGAGCGTAGCAGATCAGCTGGGGGTGGCAGAAGAAGAAGCACACCAGCAGCCGTCAAAGTCAACGACAACGACAACGACAACGACGACGACGACGACGAAGGCTGCGACAGGATAGGTCGGTGCAGAGTCGGGACCACGCCCACCTACCCCTGTCTACAAAGCGGCCCTGGCTAGGATGCACGTGCAGAGACTGCGTGGAGTGTCCCGCCCCTCCCAACCCCCTTTTCCATCTCCTTCTGCCTTGTCTTGGGGCTCCTCCCCCTCCTTCCCTTCCTCCTCCCCCTCCTCCCCCTCCTCCTCTTCTTCCTCCTCGCCCATCATCTCACCTCGCAGCTCTGTGTATCACCTGCCTCCACCCCCACCATCACCACCACCATTCCTACCACCATCTTCACTACCTTTTCAACAACAACAGCGATACGGACAACAACAACAACAACAACAGCAACAGGACTCTGCCCCACAGCAAAGTCCCAGCCCCAGCCCTCACCAGAGTCCTCAGCCTCAGGGGAAGAAGCCCAAGTCCATCCTGAGGCCGCCTCCCCCTCCCTCTGTGCCCTTGCAGGAGGTCAGGGCCAGGGTCAGGGTCAAGGTCAGGGCAGCATGGAACTCGGGCGCCCCCCAATCCCCCGCCTCCCCCGTCCTCATCCACCCCACCGCCCACCACCCTCCCTCTCTCAGACCCCGGGCCCCGCCTTGTGGGGCTCGAGAGACGCCGAGAAAGAGGGTGACCTTTGGCCGTGACGTCATCGTTCAGCTACAGCCCTCGCGCACGGGGTCCGCCGGAAGAGTGCTCAGTTCCACGGTTTGATTGGCAGGCTGGTTGGTTGACTGATTGATTGATTGATTGATTGACTGATTGATACTTATCTGGCGCCTACCTTCGGTCAAAGACCTGCTTTTAGTTCGCGCCTGTTCTTCATCAGAGACTAGAGTGATGGCCTAGAGGTAACGCGTCCGCCTAGGAAGCGAGAGAATCTGAGTGAACTGGTTCGAATCACGGCTCAGCTGCTGATATTTTCTCCCCCTCCACTAGACCTTGAGTGGTGGTCTGGACGCTTAGTCATTCGGATGAGACAATAGACCGAGGTCCCGTGTCCAGCATGCACTTAGCGCACGTAAAAGAACCCACGGCAACGAAAGGGTTGTTCCTGTCAAAATTATGTAGAAAAGTCCACTTCGATAGGAAAAAGAAATAAAATTGCACGCAGGAAAAAAAAAAGAAAAAAAAAAGGTCGCGCTCTCAGTGTAGCGACGCGCTCTCCCTGGGGAGAGCAGCCCGAATTTCTCACAGAGAAATCTGTTCTGAAAAAAAAAAAAAAACCCACCTCGGCTATTGCTCCTGTCTACTTATCGTTCTCTTTGCCTCAGAAGGCTGGGAAAGCGTGTCTTGGGAGCTAAAGAGGGCTTTCTGCACCGTCTGTCTCCAAGTCGGTTTGACGGTTTGTCAAGGCTACGGTTTTTGTGTGTGTGTGTTTTTTTTTTTTTCAACCGTTCGGACTTTAATACCCAGCTCCAGCTGGTGCCAGTTGCATTGCTTGGTTCTAACTTTTTGACAGTTACACGTGACCAAAAAAAAAAAAAAAAAAAAAATGCCTACGTTGACCGAACTACACCATTGGTCAGTTCCATACAACACTACAGTTAGTAGCGGGTTACGACCATACTAGGCTCTTCCGTCCGAGCAATGCAACTGGTTCCAGAACTGTTGTCGTTGTTGTTGATAGGAAACGCTACACAAGGTTCATGTATGTATGTATGCATGTATGTATGTAAAAACTATGTATGTATGCGTGCGCGCGCGCGCGCGCGTGTGTGTATGTATGTATGTATGTATGTGCGCGTGTGTCTATGTATGTATGTTGGTAGGTGGGTAGGTAGGTATATGTGTATGTGTGTGCGTACGTGGCTCGGCGCTATGTTTCTTCGTTCCTCTTTTAATCTGTCATCTTTTCAATGTTAAATTGCCAGAATGTTTTGCCGGGATGTCTGTAAATGGTATCATCATGCGAATGCCCATAATACAAGCAGTCATCTCAGGCGTATATAATATTCGTTGTCTCCGTCAGAGAGAAGTTGAATAAAAAGGCTTTTAGTTGAAGGGTTTCTATTTTTCATTTTCTTTTGTCAGTTGTTTGTACAGTTATTCTGAAGTAACTGGAAGGGTTGTGTAAATTGTAACCTGTGATTGTTTTCCTTCACAATCGTTTTGAACAAACTATTCCTAATGGTTTAAAATAATCTTTAATTATTCAACAATACACATGATTACAATGCAATGAATGACAAAAGAGCATCAAGAAGCTTAAAGCTTATACTGTGCTCAGCTATTCCTAATGATAATATCTAGATATTATTATACCTATATAGTAGGATATCTATATATAAAATCTATATTATATATATATATGTGTGTGTATGTATGTGTGTATATGTATACATTGATTTATCTATGTATGTATGATATGCTAGGCATAATCGTTTGCCAGTTCCTGGTTGTTTGTGTATATTAAATCTTTGAACATGTTTGCGTGAGACTGATGTGTTCCCAGTCAAAATGGTTGGATGAATGATATGTAAGAATAGTCAGGACATTTCACGGAGTACAAATAATTTGAACTGATGCTCACTGACAAATAACCCGGCCGCGCGCGCGCGCTCCTACGTGTGTGTGTGTGTGTGTGTGTGTGTGTGTGTGTGAGGAGGTAGGGGTACGCAATCATGTGTGTGTGTGTGTGTGTGTGTGTGTGTGGTTGTGTGTGTGTGTGTGTGTGTGTGTGTGTGTCTAAAGTGGGTGGGTGGGGGTCGGGACATTTTTTCCTCCTCCACCTTCTTCTCTCTCTCTCAACGAGGTTAGCCTTCGATAGTCTTTTCCATTTGACTTGCGGCATCGGTCGTCAGTCAAAGTGGACTCTCTTTTTGCAGCCACGGTTTATTCGAACAACTTTTATGGAGGTAACAGCCACTTTTCTCTTCTGTCTCACGGCAACAAGTCTGTTGTTTTTCAGTGGGAGGTAGACTAAAAAAATCTTGGTAAAAGTCGACTTACTTGGGATAAAAGAGGCGACGTATCGAGCCACAAACTCTTCTTCAGGCAAATGAAATGAGTGAGTGACAGACAGAAAGGTACAGACAGAGAGGGAGAGAGAGTAAAGTTCAGGAAAAGAAAGTGATGAGAAGTCACAGGAAAGGACACAAAGCAGGGTGAGTAGAACTGTCAGTGTGAATGTATGAGGGAAAGAAAGGGTTCTGAAAGGGAAGGGTGAGGGAAGATGGGCAGGGGGTGAGAGGGCAGGAGTGGGGGAAGGGGGTGGAAGAGACTGTTAGTGTTAGGGACATATGAACAAGGAAGTAAAATAATAATAATAAAAAAAAATTGTTTGTTTGTTTGTTTGTTCCCCCCCCCCCACCCCACCCCCACACCCCCATTTCTTGCGGCATATTTCAGCGGGATGTCCACATCAATTTTTTTTTCTTTTTCTTCAATTTCAGATTCGTATGCACTAAAACAGTGTCTGTGACAAGACTTGATGGCTGGGAAGGTGTTAACCAAACTGACACACAGACTCTTGTGACAAACAGCGCACGACACACACCTATTGCAGTGTTAACCAAACTGACACACAGACTCTTGTGCAAAACAGCGCACGACACACACCCATTGCAGTGTTAACCAAACTGACACACAGACTCTTGTGACAAACAGCGCACGACACACACCTATGGCAGTGTTAACCAAACTGACACACAGACTCTTGTGACAAACAGCGCACGACACACCTATCGCAGTGTTAACCAAACTGCCACACAGACTCTTGTGACAAACAGCGCACGACACACATATTGCAGTGTTAACCAAACTGACACACAGACTCTTGTGACAAACAGCGCACGACACACATATTGCAGTGTTAACCAAACTGACACACAGACTCTTGTGACAAACAGCGCACGACACACCTATTGCAGTGTTAACCAAACTGACACACAGACTCTTGTGACAAACAGCGCACGACACACCTATTGCAGTGTTAACCAAACTGACACACAGACTCTTGTGCAAATAGCGCACGACACACATCTATTGCAGTGTTAACCAAACTGACACACAGACTCTTGTGCAAATAGCGCACGACACACATATTGCAGTGTTAACCAAACTGACACACAGACTCTTGTGACAAACAGCGCACGACACACACCCATTGCAGTGTCAACCAAACTGACACACAGACTCTTGTGCAAATAGCGCACGACACACACCCATTGCAGTGTTAACCAAACTGACACACAGACTCTTGTGCAAATAGCGCACGACACACACCCGTTGCAGTGTTAACCTAACTGACACACAGACCAAAGGGAGAAAACGGAAAATAGTAAACGGAGGGGAGAATTTGAACAACACGTTACTGGTTATCTCCCTTGTGCCGTTTATATTTGAAATTCGCCGCTGAGCACAGGAAAACTTCTCTCTCTCTCTCTCTCTCTCTCTCTCTCTCTCTCTTTCCCGACAGACAAAATGTAGACGTATTACTTAACTTTTTTCAGTTGTCAGTCAATAATAATTATTTTTGCCTTCATTCAAATTGCAGTGATTGCACTCGTTTGACATAACAGCTAATTTGTAAAAACGAAAGATAATGATATCAATCAATAATCATCATCTCATAATAATCATCTCTCTCTGTGACGAAAGCGTTTCAGAGTTGTTCTGAATCTGAGGTGTAGAGAGATTTTTTTTGGTTTAACCGAGATTTCATTCCCCTTGAGTCTCTTTTTTTCTTTTTTCTTTTTTTTTAAAGGCAGTGAGTTCTTTCGAAGGTTGGACATTTTTGATAGTCTGTTCCCATATTTGGCAGAGAGATAAACTCGTCCTCCAGAACTGACTCAATTAGTTGCCTGCTACGTTTTCATGGGTGAGTCCAGATTGTTTACTTGTTTGGCTTGATTTGGGTCTTTGGATATTGAAAGCTGAATGAAAAATGTCGTCTGTTGTTTACCATGGAGGAAGGTCGGCTGAATTTCAGCTTTCTGACATTCGTTCTGGTCGAAGAGATATTGTAAATATGTTTCGGTTGAATTGAATTTCAGCTTTCTGATATAGGGTTTGGTCGAAGAAGTATTGTGAATATGCTTTTGGAAATCAAGTTGGAGATGTTGGTTTGTGTGTTCTGAGTTTAACAGGGTGGTTTGGTGGTTTTTTTCATCGTTGTGGAGGAGAGTGTCCTTGTCGTCGGTAACAAAATTTTGCTTCGTCACAAAACAGGTTGGAGTTGAAGGGGAGCAGAAAATCAGTGCAGATAGTTTATCACCAGTTCGTGGGGAAACTTATGGCTGTAGTTACGTTTTCAGTGGAGAGCCTTGGACGGGCTTAATCCATGACGGTTGGGCCACAGGCGAGATGGAATTTGTATTTGTATTTCTTTTTATCACAGCAGACTTCTCTGTGTGAAATTCGGGCTGCTCTACCCAGGGAGAGCACGTCGCTACACTACAGCGCCACCCTTTTTTGTATTTTTTTTTTTCCTGCGTGCAGTTTTATTTCTTTTTCCTATCGAAGTGGATTTTTCTGCAGAATTTTGCCAGGAACAACCCTTTTGTTGCCGTGGGTTCTTTTACGTGCTCTAAGTGCATGCTGCACACGGGACCTAGGTTTATCGTCTCATCCGAATGACTAGCGTCCAGACCACCACTCAAGGTCTAGTGGAGGGGGAGAAAATATCGGCGGCTGAGCCGTGATTCGAACCAGCGCGCTCAGATTCACTCGCTTCCAAGGCGGACGCGTTACCTCTAGGCTATCACTCCACTCCACATTTAACGCTGATGTTCGAGTTCCTGCCTTAAGTCCACCTTTATCCTTCGTCATGAAGAGGGCAGTGAGAAATAACAAAGCCTTTAAACTTACCTGCACTGCATAGGGCATTAAAACATACTATGAAAGCCTTGGAAAAAAAACACACAAAAAAACAAAAAACACCTGCTTTGTAGAGGGCACTAAAAATGTATAAACAAAGCCTTTAAACTTACCTACACTGCATAGGGCATCAAGATATGATATGAAAGCCTTTAAACTTACCTGCACTGCATAGGGCATCAAGATATGATATGAAAGCCTTTAAACTTACCTACACTGCATAGGGCATCAAGATATGATATGAAAGCCTTGTAAGCTTACCTGCACCGTAGAGGGCAATAAGATATGAAAAGCCTTGTAAGATTACCTACATTGCTAAGGACACTGAAATACGAAAAGAGAGACTTTTATAATTACCTGCTGATTCTGGAAGCAGAGGACAGTTAGTTGTTTGTGTTGGCTGATTAGGCAAAGTAGTGAGGAAGGAAGAAATAAGATGATGTGGATATGGAATTCGATCGTGGAGCTGAGAGTATGTCTTTGAGAAACAGTAAGAATGGGAATGAAAACAGACTTAAGTTGTTGTTGTTGTTGAAAACAGACTTTAGTTGTTGTTTTTTTGTTTGTTTGTGTGTGTGTGTGTGTGTGTGTGTCCTTTCTTTGATGGACGTGAACTTGGTAAATAAGCTGCTCAAGAGAAGAGGTTATTTTTTGAAATTCTATTTTGATTGGAGACGTGATGGTGTTCGATAGGTGAATCTTGTTGTGGAGTGTATGGTTATAAACTGTTCATTATTAACCAACAGAAATATAATATGTTATCAAGATTTGATGAGGACTGAAAAATTAGTATGTGGATAAATATCTACGTTTTGTTTTGTTTATTGAAAAATAAAAAATATATCAAGAAGAGCTGGCAGACACTATCAACTTTGATGTAGTCTCATTTTGTACATGTAACTTGAAGGGTAAGTGTGGTGTGTGTGAGATAAAACACGAACATAACGCACGCTCACAAAACACATATGAAATGAGACTGTGAGAGACATTGGTCAATACTCAAAACACATTTATTGCATTCCACACCCCACACATACATTTCTCTCTCTCTCTCTCTCTCTGTCTGTCATTTTTTCTCTCAAAACAAACTTGACGAGATAGAATTTAAGGCCATAAGGAACTTGCAGCACAAAAGAAACTGGTGTCAACAACAACAACAACAAAACACACACACATACACACAAAACAACACAGGAACAAACGGCGAATTTGATTGGTTTGCTGTAGTTAGTTACACATTTGTCCATTTCGGCCCCACAAGTGAAGTGACCTTTGACATAAATATACTGACCCCCACCCCATCCCATCGTAGTGTTTATATCACTGGACAAAATCACTTTCAAGAACAGGAATGTTTTAGATTAAAACGAATGGATAAAAGAAAAGATCTACAACACCAGAAGCATCTCTTGGGTTGGGATTTGGGAGCGTTTCAAATAATCAAATCCAGAAACATTTATGTCTCATTACCAAAGGATGTGAACTTGTACACTTTACAAACACTTAGGTATAAAAATCAATGCCAACAGTTAATGCTTTATGATCAGTTAATGCTTTTAAGTTACACTGATATGGATGAGGAGGGTTTTGTTGTTGCTTAAGCCGACCGCACAGGGCAATATCAAGACTGTCAAACCATACACTCGGTCATTCGTGTCAGCACAAAACTGTCACGTCTAAAAAAATGAAATGAAAAAAAAAATCATCAAGACAAACCCACAAAACACAATTCATGACATATTATCCTAACCATTTAGCTCCTTAGGGCAAATAAGACTAGGCAGTAACGTCATCCCTTCCACTTATCATCCCCAGTTACAAAAAGAATCGTAAAAAGGGGAACAAGAGAGGCAAATCCTTCAAGACTCACTTGTGATAAATTACGTCCCCTAGCATTAATTACAGAGTAATTTCCCTTTTTTACTATCTGCACCAAAAAACGTTTGCAAAATAAATAAAACATTCCATGCTTAGCAAAAGAAGTTCCTGTTTGAACAAAAAATGATAATAATGACTCCTCTTGAGGTCAAAGTGCCAAGTTTAGAGAATACAAAAATTATAAATAGAACAGTAAATGTAGTTTGCATATAATTAGGCTTCTTTTATTATTTTTTTTGTGTGTGCCCATCCCAGAGGTGCAATATTGTTTTAAACAAGATGACTGGAAAGAACTGGATTTTTCCTATTTTTATGCCAAATTTGGTGTCAACTGACAAAGTATTTGCAGAGAAAATGTCAATGTTAAAGTTTACCGCAGACACACAGACACACGGACACACACACAGAGACAACCGAACACCGGGTTAAAACATAGACTCACTTTGTTTACACAAGTGAGTTAAAAACAATACTTCAGAAAAAAAGGCCATATAGGCAAACAACACTGCAGAACGAACAGCTAGTGCCCATCCCAGTGTGTCTACAATTTCACTACCTAATCGCCAGAGCAAAGCAGCACAGATCGTACATCCTAGACTGCGGAAAAGAGAAAAAAGGTGTCAAGGCCTGGTCAGGGAATGGCTGGGAAGGTGGAACAAAGCAGACAACAAGAAAGGGGGTGGGTGGGGGAAAGGCAGAAGAAATAAAGAGCGCAATAGAAAAGAGGAAATTTTCTGGCACAGAATTTCCAGAAGGTGGGGATGTTATTTATACTGAAAGACCCACGGGGGGGGGGGGGGGGGGGGGTAGATGAGGTGGATTGAAGAACAGATTAGGAAAACAATATTTAAACAGAAACAACATTAACGCTTCTGAAACGGAAAGAAAGAAAAAGTTATCGTCTTACAAAGAGACGAGGACCCAAATTCAGTGTCAAAGATTGTTGATGATATATATATACATAGAAAAACAACAAAACAATGTGATAGATCAGCAGTTGCAGATGGTAGAGTATCGCCTTGTAAGCAAACAAGTCTTTTCAGGTGGTCGCCATGGCCAAAGTAATGTCACGATCGGCTCCATAGTGCTTCTGATGTGTCATTTCTATCAACAGGCACAAGATATCGGGCCCTGCCATGTACATCATTTAACAAACACTTCCTTCCCGGCCGCTCCAAATTAATTTCTCTCTTTCATCATTAAAAATTGCTCGTTTTTTCTGATAATCCTCTCTCTCTGTCCCACATCTCATCTCGTAATTTCTGCCCATAAAAAGACATGTACAAGATTATGTTAATAACCAGGCGACCTTTCCATCACACAATTCATAAAAATAAAAGTACATACTTCCAGTTTACATAGATATATCACCACAATATTACAATTATCACAACAATCACAGGTTACAATAATTTAAATGTTTTTATACCTTGCGACACAAATGAAAATCTATACTGCGTGACATTTCCACATTTTAGGGGCGGATAGTCTTCACAACTATAGTGACTAACTAGATATATCAATTAACATCACATTGTGTAAGTGCGTGTACATACATGTATAAAATGATGTCCAACACCTAACATACAGATTGATACCCAAGGCTATTTAAGGAACAGAAACTTGTTATTTGACTCTGTGTAATTGTATCCTATCTTTAATCAGGAACATGCACTTCAACAAATTAGAAGAAAAAAAAAAGTTATTGTATTCTGAATGGTTGAAAAAAAACCCCACCCAAATATATGAATAAAGTGCAAAAGCAAGGAGAGCTTAGCGTTCTTTAAACTGACTCTGTACATGTGTAAATAACTGAATGAACGAATATGAGAATGCTGGATGAGAAAAAAGGGACCACCTAATGTGGATGAGCAAGGGAAACCAAGGACAACTATACAACAAGACAATAATCATATACTGTCTTTAACGAACCAGCAACTTCTCAGTAGCTGAGTTAATGCTCTTATTATGCCGAGTTTCAGTCAATGTATGAAAGATTCACCAACTTAATACACACACACGCGCGCGCGCGCGCGCACACGCACACACACATGACAGCCACATGCACGTGACACCACTAGATATGGTAGGCACAAGACACTGTCAAAGCACAACTTGAAAAGGGTACACATACAGTATAGGCGCGGCATGACAAATAAAACTACACACAAGACAACGTCAAAAAAGACGCTCAAATATCGACATGAAAGACACGTGGTAAATTCAGAACTAGTCCGACTGAAAGTTAATTAAAACTGCGAAATGCAACACTGAGAAGCCTTCGTGAATGGTTATACCGCCATTAAGTAAATGTATACTCTAAACTTATACCACAGTTGGGGACTGTGTCAGTGCTCACTTTCAGTTCTTCTTTCTCCCTCATTATCCAAGTCGGGACTGAATCAGTTTAACCCCATTACTTTCCTTTTCCCCTCCCACGGCCCACCCTCTTCGCATTGACTCCTGTTTCAAAGGAGACCCGAGTCCCATGAGGTCAAAGGGCTTAAAAAAAAAAAAAAAAAAAAAAAGACACATCCGTGTCCGTGTTTACGTCATAGCTGAGGTGTATTGATTGGCCTAAAGGGATGGGGGTGGGGGTGGTTTGGGGGGAGGGGTTTAACGGCTTCGTACATGTGAACTCCGGGGGAAAAAAACATTGACATCATAGTGAAGGTTATTTGGATTTGCTCTACCTTACACTGTCATAAATTGCTTACTATCACGTATAAGGGCGGCTTAGGAGGGGTGGGGGAGTGGGGGTGAGGGGTGGGGAGAGGGAACCGAAACAAAAATTCTGACAATTTTCTCCGGGACTGTAGTGTGCGTATATTTGCGCGTGGTGTTGGCTGGGAACAATGCCAACTCTCAGAACGTAAGAAGAACCGACTGACCGGAGCACCTAACCTTCTCTACTACCCCTCCCTTTCCCTTCCCCAACCCCCCCCCCCCCCCCCCACACACACACACACACACTACATTCTGCCTGTAACCGCCCAAACCGACCCACACATAGCGGCCGGACCTACCTACACTGACACAGGCAGCAGCAGCATCTTTTGCCAGGCCGAGAGAAGAGTTAAGTTCTCTCCCTTGACCTGTTGTACAGGTTTTGGGCAGTAGGCCAGCTGCTGGCCAGACACAGAGACAGACACGCACACACCTGTGTGCATTTGCCAGCCTGTCAGTTTCCCCTCCTCATCTTCTCACCTACACCGCTTTCCTGTGCCAAGAGCTGCTGCTGCCACCACCACCTGCACTGCATGTCTCCCTTTGTCAGAATGCTAAGTAGAGAAGGGAGACGAGGGGGGGGGGGGAGAGAAGGGACGGGCCGGTTGGAGGGGGTTAAGCCGTCATACAAAACACCTGCCTGAGGTGCACGGTATTTTCTCCAAAAACCGACAGACAAACTATGGAATGAAATTCTTTCTATCGCGTGGGCCTGCTTATGGATTAAAACAATTAAGAGTTCAACATGAATAAATGAGACAAAAAAAACAATAACATCATCATGAATATGAAATTAATGACTTAGAAGATTTTTTTTTCAATTAGAGTTCAACATGAATATTTAAATGAGACAAAAAAACCCCAAAAACATCATCATGGGGAAGTATCTGGGGTTCAACATGAATATTTAAATGAGACAAAAACAAAACAAAACAATAACATCATCAGGGGGAAGTATCTGGGTTTGTTCCAATGTACCTTTTATTTATATGTGTGCAAGCTGAATCAGTAGCTTAAGCAGCATTAGCTTGAAGTTATGTACCTTGTGTGTGTTACCATGAGTTACCACTAATAACATCATCATGAATATGAAATTAATGACATAGAATATATATATATATGTATATATAACTTTTTTTTTTACACAGAAGGAAATTAACAAAATTATTTCACTCCTGTAAGATGGGTTACATTCAGCCTCAGTTACAGTCAAGTTAGATACTCGTGTAACGAACGACAGCCATGAACGATTCATAACTATTATACAAACTCACTGAGTCATACAGACTGTCACTTCTCAAGTCTGAAATCAGTTTGTCATCCGTGACTTGACATTAATCACTGTGAACTGACTGGGTCAGGTTTCCAGTTCTGATGATAACCACGTCTCTCGCGTTGCGCTGTGCAATGTACCATCATTCACCTGCACGAAACGAAAGACTGTTTATCAATCAAGTCGTGATCGATTTGCTTCTGATCAAAGACCGACCAGTGATAATTTTTTTTTTGGGGGGGGGTAAGTGGAAGTACTTTGTGACCGTTCACATCGGTTTAGGTGGTATTGGACCATTTAAATGTGCACTTTGTTTAATTAACGAGAGATTGCGTTTGGTTTTTCAATAGTAACAACAACAACAAAAAGGATGTGTGGGGAGATTATAATCGTAACTGCAAGAGTGGTGATTGAAGTGACAGGCCTGTGTCACCTAAGTCGTGATGGTGTATTAGTGATGGAATATATATATATTACATATGTGTGTGTGTGTGTGTGTGTGTGTGTGTGTTGCCGTTATCGTTCCATTGTTGTTTCTTTGCAAGTAGAAGTTAAAGCTGCGTTATCAGCATCAGACATATGTCGTTAAGTTTGACGTCAATGTGCAACCAAGGCACGACAGGGATACAATCCTATAAGTAAAGAACCCAATCCCCAGCCAGCTAACAATGCAAGAAAAAAAGTAGGGGGGGAAAAAGTGGGCGGGGGGGGGGGGGCAGCAGATCTTCCTGGAAAAGAAACGCCATTTCGATGTACAAAGGAAGTGGGGGGGGGGGGGGGGGGGAGACAGGCCCGCGTGCTGTTTTGTGCTGTGTAGTAGGGTTAGGCCTTTCGGCGCAACCGGATCAAGCGACATCGTTCTCATGTCGTGAACAACATCCGCGTTCCTCAACTCAAACCACTTCAGTGGCGACATGTGCGCAGGATCTGCGCGTAACCATGTGATCCTTATCAGGCCAACGTTCAAAACGTGAACGGTTATATGTAAAGTAAAGCAACTAAGAGAAACCAAAAACAAACTGAAATAAAAATGAATATTATAAAATATATATAATGATGAATATGAACGATGGTGAACACAGTGTCCTCCTACCAAATATTGCCCCCCCAAAAAAAAAACAACACATGCATCCGTTGTTTAACACACTACATAGTCACGTTCGCCGCGTGTGATTTTCGTTTTTCACAAAGACGGATACAAATCAGCCACTCTTGACCTCAGCCATGGTTTAATCATAGTTCAACATTTAATGTGGAAAGTATATTGATATATATTTTAAGCTCAACAGTAACAGCAGCAACAGCAACAACAACAATAATAATAACGAACACCCAACCACCTGAATGCATTCACTTGCACGCGCTGTTGCGAGCGCTCACGTGAATACACACACATTATTTACATGGGTCACAACAGATCAGTGAGAACGTTTTGTTCCTCGTCAACAGATACTTTAAGACTGAGTTGATCTTTATTTGCTCATCTACAATGAAGCTTTTAAAAATGTACCAGGCTGATTATGTACAAAGCTGATAATAAGGATAATAGTGATTTTTTTGCTCTCCAATGACATAATAATTATATATACATAGCAACCATAAGGAGGTACAATCACAGAATATCAAATTGAGCCTTTCTTTCCCCACGAAGAGAGAGAGAGACAGAGAGACAGAGACAGACACAGAGAGAGACAGAGACAGAGACAGACAGAGAGAGAGAGAGGCATGCATGTTGTGACAAATGATCAGACTGTCAGAAAATGATAAATGTTACGTGCACCCATCACTTGTGAACAATGACATGGATAAATAAATAAATATTAGAAGAAAAACAAGCAAAAAAACCAACAACAACAAAAAAAAAAACCAACAAAAAACAACAACAACAACAACAAAACAACCAAATGAATTATTGAATCAAAATTCAAGTAATACAGCTATGATTTTCAGTTGTTTTGTCGTAACCAATTCACTTGTCTTATCAACCTGCAAGCCCGGCACGCATCCCAACACTCATCTTATAATTAACCTTCAAAGTAAATTAAATCACGTAACCTACGCTAATTTAGCAACTGCCATACACCCTACAATTACTCAACCAACACTCTGGGCATTTTTGCAATGCTCGAGACACTGAGAAAATTATATGACGACCCTGAAAACTAATGTGTCCTCGGATTCTTACTATACACGAATACCCTGAAAACAAATCTGATCCCTGTTTGTTAGGCAAGATGGCTTCTTTCCGGTTTAAGAACATTTTGATGAACATGCCTTCCGCTTCTTCTTTCAAAGAACCACCTTCATGTCAGTCAGACAGTTCGGCATTCAACACAGTTTATTTAACTGACGATTTCTTTATTTCTATCAGTTCATAAAAAACGGATCAACAAAAACTTTCTTTTGCTGTGAGTCAAAGTCGTGATCATCAACAACAACACAGTCTCTTGCTGCCAGCTATTGTCCTTTAAAATACAACATGTCAGCCCAATACCATGCCAGCAGACACACTACACAGACACTTGTTACGTTTGGCAAGGACTGTGGCACCCAACAGGCACACAGCTTTCAGTTTAATTAACGGTCACCCAAGGCCCTGGCTGCTGTGCTCACTCAGCTGGCGCTGACGAGCCATGTCCATGCCCAGTCCCGTGTCCTGACATGCAGTGCAACGAACGGTCACGGTCGATCGAGGCGGGTGGGTGGAGGCGAACGGTTCGGTCGTGGTCGTGATCGGTCACCTGGGTTATTTCAGAGGGGAAGGGGTTGTGGCCTTGGCCTCCCCCCCCCCTCCTCACCTGGCCACCTTCACCTTGGGGCAGACGAGGAGGTGGGAGGTGAGCAGCTGCCTCAGCTCCTGGCACTCCCGGGCCAGACGTCTGATCTCGGCCCGTAAGGTCGTGTTGGATCCCTCCATCCTCTGACACTTCTGCAAACAGGGACGACACACAGTATCACTATCAGTATCAGTAACTCGAGGAGGCGTCACTGCGTTCGGGCAAATCCATAATATACGCTACATTACATCTGCTAAGCAGATGCCTGACCAGCAGCGCAACCCAACGCGCTTAGTCAGGCCTTGAGAAAAAAAAAAGAAGAAAAAAGAAAGAATATATAATATATAAATATACAACTGAAAAATAGATTAACAAAATAAAATTTAAAAAAAGAAAAAGAAAAAACGAATAAAAAAACGAATGAATAGATCATTTATTTCATCTTAAAAAATAGAAATTAGAAAACATTTAATATGAATACAGACACTATGTTACCATACTTTCCGTTCTTTTGTTTCGCATTTGGGTCATTCGCCTCCATGGAAACCATGTCCGAACTACTGACTGTTGACAGTCCAACAAAGATTCTTTTTTTCGTTTGCCCAAGCTTATAGATCCTCTAACCACCCCCCCCCCCCCCCACACACACACACCCCTGCTCCCCACCCCCCAAAAGAAAAGAAAAGAAAGAAAGCAAAAGATCGTCATTACTAGCTGTGGAGATGGCTTTATCATTACTGATGTCGTCTTTGCCGCGGTTCGCGGAGTCATTGGTATTATCACCATTGCTTAAAGTCTGAAAGAAATGTCAGTTTCGTTGGGGGAAAAAACCCCTCTTATTTGAAGAAAGACAGATTTAAACGTGGAATGAACTGTGGGAAAAGAACTCTCTCTCGCACACACACACACACACACAAAAGCAACATCTGACATCAGAGGAGAATGGTAAACGCGATACCCACACACACACATACAAAAAAGGAACAGTTTACTGTCGTGAACGGTGAGAGACGCATGCTGCCACAGCAAAGGCAGCTATCATAATTATCATCAATCATATCTCGGCTACACGTGTAGTATTGGGTTAAGTTGGTCAGCGTCCTTGACCGCTGCTAATCAATGAGCGGACTGAGGGACGTGCATGTATTAGGCCACTGATCGTGTGCACGGCGTTAGTCTGATTAGTGGTGTTGGCCCAACACTCGGCTTATATCACAGTTTGACATAAGTTTACATTTGGGCCAAAAGCAAAGTGAGAGCTGTATCATCAATGGTTTCTCCAGTCATTGGGAAACCATTTACAGCTTAGTCTTTTGTGAAGGACTATGACTCTCAAACTAGGAGGTAAAATTGCACTGGCTCTTAGTGCTGCAGCCTTGTGGGCTAGTTGGCCTTTGGGAACCATCCCAATGCCGACTGTCCAAAATCCCTCTTGGCCGAGAGAGTGGGGATGTACTTGGGCAAGACACTCTCCACTATAATCAAATTCTAGCCCAGATAGTCGGAACAGCAGTTGCCTCCTCTGCTGTTCTGATGGTCATAGTCGGACACGACTGACTATAAGGCGTCAACGTTTGATCACTTCAAGCATGGTGTCACTTAGTTTGGTTGTCGAAAATCTGTGTACCACACAGTGCGTGTCAGTGTTTGTGTGGTGGCAGTTATTGACTTCATAACCTCTTAAACTTCTATTTCACTTTCTCTCTCTCTCTCTTTTAAAAAAAAACAAACAAAAACAACACCTTTAAACTCACTTCCAATATTTCTAACGGTGAATAAACAAGTTAGTTCTGGAGAACGTACTAAACTGCAAGTGATGTGAGTTGATTTTAAAAGGAGGGGAAAAAATATTATTTGCGAGTATTTGCTCAGTTACAAAAACAACAACAACAACAAAAAAACATACACACACATGCACGCATTCGTGCGTTCTTATGGGTGGGGGTTACGAGCGTGCGTGCGTAGCCTCGCGTCAAAATGTATGTGTGTGTGTGGGGGGGGGATGGGCGGGGGAGGGGTAAGGGGGGGGGGGTAGTGTGCAGTGTGTGTGTGTGTGTGGTGTGGTGTGTAGTGTGTGTGTGTGTGTGTGTGTGTGTGTGTGTGTGTGTGACTGACTGACGGACTCTCAGTATGTGTCACTGCATATGTACGAATGTTGTGTCTGTGTCTGCGCGCACAGAAAGATTGGTACGACAGGTAAAAAACCATATGGTGCGAATACGAATAATAAACTGACATCCCTAAAATACATTCCTGATTCATCAAAGTGCATTTTGAATAATGATTCTTTCCAGCATGCTTAAGTTCCTTGTCTGTAGTCCCCTAATCATGTCTTTTAATGCATATAATAATCATATAATATCCTATGATAATATAATATATGATGCATATTAAGTCAGTGTCAGTGTCAGAAAATGATTTTTTTTTTCCATTCAAAACGTTTCAGTGAATCACGAAATACTCTTCAATGTGTGTTGTATGTTGTCAAATTACATGTCTGCATAAAAAAAAAAGAGAAAAAAAATTCTCGTGAAACAAAAGAATTAACTTGTCAGATTAGATCTTGTAATAATGGAAACACTCCAAAAGCTGGTTATTTGGACAGAAACAACCGAACTGATGGATGTATAGATCTATTTAGCGATTCAGAAAGCCATCTGCACTGAAACACAACACCAGCATATATATATATATATATATATATATATATATATATATATATATATATATATATATGCGCAAAACAAGCGTGAAGTGAAAGTGCCCTTTTTGTAATCCACCCCCCCCCCCCCCCACACACACCCTTTATTATTATTATTATTAATTTTTTTTTTTTTTAATGTATTACTTTTCATAATGTATGGTTGAATCGGTTTCGGTGCAGTTATTCAAAACCGACAGTATTTCAGCCTTTCCAATTTCAGCACCTTAGTCACATGACATCATAGTGTTGTGTAAGCTCTGTGGGTTTTCTCCGAGTCAGTATCAGCTGACGATGACGACATGTCACTATCACAATGGAATCAAATCCGTAAATTCACGTGAGAGTTAGAAAATCGGTAAACGGGTATATATGCGTGTGTGTGTGTGTGTGTGTGTGTGTGTGTGTGTGTGTGTGTGTGTATGCGTACGTGCGTATGTGCGTGTGTGTGTGTGTGGCGGCTATAATTCAAACCGGAAGACCAAAGGCTGACGCTCATGCGCATCGTAATGTTCCTGAAAGGTGGAGACTACAGGAGTCAGCATTACGTGTTACTATATAAGTTTGTGGAACTACGCAGTCTGCTGGGAATGGGTGGTTGTATTTTTAGGAAAAAAGAAAAAGAAAAAAAGAAGCAAATTTTCCCCCCATCACCATTATTTATAGGAAGAAAATGTTCAGATGTCGCCACTATCATGGTGTCTGATCAAATAAAAGCTCTAGCTTTAGACATTATTTTCGTATGCTGGCGATGTCCTTGACCGGAATCCGATCATGGAATCTAGCATGGAGAGAGAGAGAGAGAGAGAGAGAGAGAGAGAGAGAGAAGACGACAGATGAATGATAGACACTTGCTCAAACCTCCTAACTGCCCCACACTGGCACACGCGGCAAGATCAATAAACTCGTGCCAGATCAAATAATCTACTACACACACTACGTGCATTCATAACAGATGACTTCCACAATAACTAAGGCGCAAAGCGAAAGTGAGAAAGAGGGAGAGAGAGAGACAGAGAAAGAGAGGGAGAGAGAGAGAAAGAGAGAGAGAACACGCTGAACGACTTTAATGACTCAGGCCAACAGCCCCTATCCTGACATTTGTGAGAATATACAAAACAAGAAGAAAAAAAAAAGAAAAAAAAGAAAAAGAAAAAAAAAGGCCACATGTCCATTGTGGACACAGAGAGAGAGAGAGAGAGAGAGAGAGAGAGGGTATGGCTGATAGTGAGACACACAAAGATGGAGAAGGGGTACTGTAAATGCGAAAAAAAAAAAAAAAAATCTGGCTACCAATGAAGCTTAAAAGGGATATATATATTTTTTTAAAACTTATGCCATTTACTGAACTCCATTGTCGCATTTTGTTTAATTCTATCATTTATTTTCTTGTAAAGAAAAAGGTGAAGTGTGAACGCTTTTTTTTTTTTTTTTTTTGCAAGCAAGGACCATTAGCATTTAGAACTACCGCATCGAAATACTGCTGCTGATGCTGCCGTTGATCTTGATTTTGGTGTGACGTTAGTTGATCTCTTGGTGACAATGACAAAACCTCTGCAACTATGGTTATGATCTACGCAATGAATATATGCATGTATTCCCTCTAGCTGTCCTTTGCAAGATAACTTGATCACGAAGGGGGATTGGGGGGGGGGGGGGGATGAGTGGTATACATACATACATACTATATATATATATACATCCACATATCCGTACGGCTTTAGTGGCGTATAGGCAATATTAACAACAACAACAACCATTATTAATAATAATAGGCATTTATGGCGCTTAATCTTACCAAAGCCCTAAGCGCTTACAAAAACAAGAATACATATAGGACAAGTATACTTGGACGAAACAGCACAGGCATCAAGGGACAGTCACCACTTCCACCACGATTTTGCCATTCTCTTATCACGCACACAACAGACGCACACGCAGAACAGACACACAAACTGGAGAGGAATGAAACAGAGATGCCAATCAGGATGTGAAAAGAGTTGTTTTCAAGAGAAGATTTTGAAGGATGACAGAGAAACCGAACTGCGGAGGGAAAGAGGGAGCTTATTCCACGAGGACGGGGGCCTGGAAAGAGAATGAAATGTTGGCCCGCTGGTCTTGGGATACGGAGAAGGTGAGTGTCAGATGAGGACCGCAAATTGTCGCGATGGAGTGTACAGATGTAGAAGATCAGTAAAGATAGGAAGAATGTTCCCAGTATCGTACAAATTCCGTTTCTCCGCACTACCCGTTCACAGTTCATTGGAAACTGCGACGGGCGCAATAGCCAAGTGGTTAAAGCGTGGGACTTTCAATCTGAGGGTCTCGGGTTCGAATCGCGGTGACAGCGCCTGGTGGGTAAAGGGTGGAGATTTTTACGATCTCCCAGGTCAACATATGTGCAGACCTGCTAGTGCCTGAACCCCCTTCGTGTGTATACGCAAGCAGAAGATCAAATACGCACGTTAAAGATCCCGTAATCCATGTCGGTGTTCGGTGGGTTATGGAAACAAGAACATACCCAGCATGCACACCCCCGAAAGCGGAGTATGGCTCCCTACATGGCGGGGTAAAAACGGTCATGCACGTAAAAGCCCACTCGCGTATATGCGAGTGAACGTGGGAGTTGCAGCCCTCGAACGCAGAAGAAGAAGAAGAAGAATTGGAAACTGCTACTTTTTTGTGTTTTGTTTTTTTGTTTGCCCCTATCAATGCTGGTCTTACGCCTTTTAGTGTTACTGAGTGGGTGGGAATGGGTTGGATCCATACTGTAAACTCGGCCATGGGAATGGATACTTGGACAAATGACTGATGTGTTCCATCCCATTCTTCATTATAAGCACAACTGTTTCACTGCCACTACAACTAGTGCTACTTTTCCTGCTGATACTAGTAACTACTATTGGTACAGCTGCCACTACAGCTACTTTTTTTTCTACTGCTACTGCTGTCACTGTTGGTCTGCTGCTGATGTTACTGCTGCTGTATCCATACACTTTACTTATGTATGAGTTTACTGATGTAAAAAGACATTTTATACTATCAACGTTTCACTTGCGATGGGGACTGTTTACAGTTGTCACCAAATGGTCAAAGCTGACGGTCCTCTGTTAGGGTAATTTAGTAATTATTACGAACAATTCTACAGCTGCTGTTTGCACACATACCTGTTTGTCTCGCATGTTCAAACAGCTTGAATAATAATGATCAGAAACAAAAAACCCAAGCAAAGCCCATTTCAGTCCTCCTCACACTGAACTGGAGTGGACTGAAGCAGATTATTGCTTTTCGTGGGTTTGGCACAGTCGATTTCTTTTTCCTCTTTTTTTTTCTGACTTGAATGATGATGTATTGACTGAACTCTTGTAGTTTCGCATGCTCAAACAAACGATGAATAAGACGCCTTGACACTAACCTAAGGAAAAAATCATTAGCTAATATAATTGTCTCTTGAGGTTTGGGTGCCACACAATATTACCATATTCCACTTGTGATCAAACCAATGCTTTATACAGTTTAAGAAATATATCTTTATCTAGATATCTGTATTTATGTATTTGTAATTCTTTTTTATCACAACAGATTTCTCTGTGTGAAATTCGGGCTGCTCTCCCCAGGGAGAGCGCGTCGCTATACTACAGCGCCACCCATTTTTTTTAATTTTTTCCTGCGTGGATTTTTCTACAGAATTTTGCCAGGAACAACCCTTTTGTTGCCGTGGGTTCTTTTACGTGCGCGAAGTGCATGCTGCACACGGGACCTCGGTTTATCGTCTCATCCGAATGACTAGCGTCCAGACTACCACTCAAGGTCTAGTAGAGGGGGAGAAAATATCGGCGGCTGAGCCGTGATTCGAACCAATGCGCTCAGATTCTCTCGCTCGCTTCCTATGCGGACGCGTTACCTCTAGGCCATCACTCCACTATTCCTTCTGCAGCAGCAGCAGCAGCAGGTGACCATCTAGTTGTTACTGTGGACAGTACTCACCCGCTGTATCATCAATGGTTTCTCCAGTCAATGGGAAACCATTTACAGCTTAGTCTTTTGTGAAGGACTATGACTCTCAAACTAGGAGGCAAAATTGCACTGGCTCTTAGTGCTGCAGCCTTGTGGGCTAGTTGGCCTTTGGGAACCATCCCAACGCCGACTGTCCTAAAACCCTCTTGGCCAAGAGAGTGGGGATGTAACTTGGGCAAGGCACTCTCCACTATAATCAAATTCTAGCCCAGATAGTCGGGACAGCAGTTGCCTCCTCTGCCGTTCTGATGGTCATAGTCGGACACGACTGACTATCATATATACTCACCCGGAGAAGAACATCAGCAGTGTCTTTCTGCTTCTGTCTGAATCGTTGAGCCGCCATTCTGTTCTGCTCCCTTCGTTTGAGCGCCCTCTCCTTCTCCTCTGCCGTCATCTGAAACGTCAATTACTGTGGTTTGTGAGCCACGTTGCGTCATTGTTGTTGTGACGTAACATTGCAGGTGAAGGTTGTTTTGTTTAATTTGCTTGCGAGCGCGCGCGTGTATGTATGTATGTGTGTGTGTGTGTGTGTGTGTGTGTGTGTGTGTGTGCGTGTGTGTATGTGTGTGTGTGTGTGTGTGTGTGTGTGTGTGTGTGTGTGTGTGTGTGTGTGTGTGTGTGTGAATCATAATTATCAGAATTAGAATCATATTTATCTGTCATGAAAACCGTGAATGAAAGGTTTATAGACAAAACAATAAAGGGCTAAAGAAGAAGAAGAAGAAGAAAACAACAACAACAACAAAACACACACAACTAAACTAAATGTAAGGTGTTCTAATTAAAACGTGACGTGTTCTTCGAAACATTGATAATTATATGAATTTTGCTAGTCGGGGTTGTACTGCCGGGGTCCGGTAATCATTACACCACTGACTCACTGATATTCTTCAGAGTGGACACTACCGTTTGTTAATTGTTGTTGTTGATGGTGTGTGTGTGTGTGTGTGTGTGTGTGTGTGTGTGTGTGTGTGTGTGTCTGTTGTTTTTATCCTGGGGTGGGTGGGTGTGGAGGAAGACAGGGGGCGGGAGGAGGAGGGGGGGGGGGAGTGGGTTGGGGGGGAACGTTGTTGTATCGCTTTACTGACATAACAAGCGTTTGCCGTTTGTCGTGTGTGCAGCGCAAAAACTGACTTCAACGCCCCCCCCCCCCCCGCCCCCCCCCCAACCCCCCACACGCCAGCCCCCACCCCGCCCTATCCCCCACACCCCACCCCGGAAATCATCAATGGCACTCGTTGCACCAATCAAAATCTATAGATGATAAATCGCGAGATGGGTTAAAGGAAAATATAATGCAGATTCTCTGAGTTCTTAACTCCAGAGTGACCCTTGCCCTCAAAAAAGCGAAACCTGTTTTTTGTTTGTTGGTTGGTTTTGTTGTTGTTTTTGTTTTGGAGGGTGTGTGTGTGGGGGGGTGGGGGGGGTGGGGGTGGGGGGGGGCAGTAAACCCTAATGACAAAAAAAAAAAAAAAAAAAAAAAAAAAACACCTCTGCCAAGTCTGACCCTGTGGTTTGAGAAGCCCTGCTGCCAAGGTAGGCATGCAGGCCGTATACCTAGTTATTAGTGAGACAAATACACAGGTAGCCGGTGGCGTGAATCCACCTTCCCCTTCCCTTCCCTTCCCCTGCCCCTCCCCCTCCCCCCCCACCACCACCACCACCACAACAACACATAGCCCCAAGCCCACCCTGCCAACTCAGCGCATTCCCGTCAGTTAGAAGCGCACCACCCGTTCACCCATTACACCCTGTGTTGTCGAGCTGGCCGACTTTGTCATGACGACCGTGTTCAGTAATCAACACACACACACACACACACACACACACTCACACACACACACACTCTCTCTCTCTCTCTCTCTCTCTCACACACACACACACACACACACAACACACACACACACACACGCGCGCACACAAACACACTCACACACACACACATCACACACACACCACACACTCACACACACTCTCTCTCTCTCTCTCACACACACCACACACTCACACAACTCACACACACACACACAACACACACACACACCGAAAACAAACTTGCTGGTTATTGGAGAGCCTCGTAACCAGTCCTGGCTCGCTAAGCTCGCTCCATCGACCCCTTATTTACCTAACTATTCGCACAAGGCCTGTTGTGTTTACTGAATGAAGTATGCCGTGGTGCGCGAACAAGTTACAAGCCAATGGCAACAAAATATTCCAAAACGATTTGTAAGGTTTCCCATCGAGAAGTATACTGTGTGTGAACTAGTTACAAGCCTAGGGCAGCAAAATATTCCAAAACGATTTGTATGGTTTCGCATCGAGAAGTATACTGTATGTGAACTAGTTACAAGCTTAGGGCAGCAAAATATTCCAAAACGATTTGTAAGGTTTCCCATCGAGAAGTATACTGTGTGTGAACTAGTTACAAGCCTAGGGCAGCAAAATATTCCAAAACGATTTGTAAGGTTTCCCATCGAGAAGTATACTGTGTGTGAACTAGTTACAAGCCTAGGGCAGCAAAATATTCCAAAACGATTTGTAAGGTTTCACATCCACAGATTAAAAAAAAAAAAAAAAATTCATGTGATATATTTGACGGGAATAAGAAACCCAGGAGCGTTCTTGGGTCAAAGGAATACCAATTACAAGAAGACTCCACCAAAAATGCGTTATGACGGGCCTTTGATAAAACCAGTGGTAAAAAATAAAATAAAATAAAATAAAATACATGCCCCGCATTCAAACTTGCAAATCAACAATGGGCACGAAAGGCCTAGTTTTTCTATCAATGAAATGCAGAAGCTGTGTGTGTGTGTGTGTGTGTCAGTGTGTGTGTGTGTGTGTGTGTGTGTGTGTGCGCGCGTGTGTGCATGTGTGTGTGTGTGTGTGTGTGTGTGTGTGTGTGTGTATTCCGAGAGAGAGAGAGGGAGGGACAGAGAGAGAGAGAGAGAGAGAGAGAGAGAGAGAGAGTGTATGTGTGTGTGTGTGTGTGTATGTGCCGAATGTTACAGTGTGTGTGTGTGTGTGTGTGTGTGTGTGCGTGTGTGTGTGTGTGTGTGTGTGTGTGTGTGTGTGTGTGTGTGAGTGTGTGTGTGTGCTGTGTGTGTGTGTGTGTGTGTGTGTGTGTGTCGTGTGTGTGTGTGTGTGTGTTCGAGTGTGTGTGTGTGTGTGTGTGTGTGTGTGTGTGTGCCTGCGTATATATGTGTGTTTCTCTCTCTGTGTGTGTGTGTGTGTGTGTGTGTGTGTGTGCGCGCGCGCAGGCTCTGGAACACAGGCTGTTTCGTGAGTAACCCTGCGGTCAGACTTGTCCGAGAGAAACTGGACAGGTGTGAAACGACCGAGAACCGAGGACTAATACTAATGGATGGGAACGCCGTCCGCATTCCGAGAATTACTGAAAGAAAACCCGAGAAAAGCCATTGGAAAATTGAAGCCACCATCGTGATGTCTTGCCTTGCAGTTTATATGGCATGCTTTGTTTCTTCTTGGCAAGTTGTCACATTTCACCTCGTCCTCTCCGCGTGGTCCAGCGCATTTTACATAGACAAGTGTGTGTGTGTGTGTGTGTGTGTGTGTGTGTGTGTGTGTGTGAGTTGTAGAGTGACACTTTTTCATTGGGAAGATAATTGTTTTTTTATTGCGGCTCACCCGTTCGGAATGTATCGTGTTATCTCTTTGGGGCGGTCCAAACTGACCATTAAAGCCGGGTCAAGAATGACCGTTGGGCGTGCTGCTACAACTGAGCTGTTTTATATATGACAGTCCGTCGTGTCCGACTTAATGACCATCAGAACAGCAGAGGAGGACAACTGCTGTCCCGACTATCTGGGCTAGAATTATGATTATAGTGGAGGAGAGTGTCTTGCCCAAGTTACATCCCCACTCTCTCGGCCAAGAGGGTTTTAGGATAGTCGGCGTTGGGATGGTTCCCAAAGGTCAACTATAGCCCCCCAAGACTGCAGCACTAAGAGCCAGTGCAATTTTGCCTCCTAGTTAGCGAGTGAGTCACAGTCCTTCACTGACAAAAGACTAAGCTGTAAAAGATTTGCCATTGCAGTGGAGATACCATTGATAGTACACCTCTTTGCTGCATTGGCTCACACTGCATTAGACCTATCTCCACACCACACCACATCATATCACACTGCAGTAGACCTATCTCCACACCACACCACAACATATCACACTGCATTAGACCTATCTCCACACCACACCACAACATATCACACTGCAGTAGACCTATCTCCACACCACACCACAACATATCACACTGCATTAGACCTATCTCCACACCACACCACAACATATCACACTGCATTAGACCTATCTCCACACCACACCACATCATATCACACTGCAGTAGACCTATCTCCACACCACACCACATCATATCACACTGCAGTAGACCTATCTCCACACCACACCACAACATATCACACTGCAGTAGACCTATCTCCACACCACACCACATCATATCACACTGCATTAGACCTATCTCCACACCACACCACATCATATCACACTGCATTAGACCTATCTCCACACCACACCACATCATATCACACTGCAGTAGACCTATCTCCACACCACACCACAACATATCACACTGCAGTAGACCTATCTCCAAACTTTTTTTTTTTCTTGTGTGTTTGTGTGTGTGTATGTGTGTGTGTGTGTGTGCGTGTGTGTGTGTGAGTGAGCGCGCGCGCGCGCGCACTTAGAGTTAACTTCATCAAGATTTTGCGTCTTACAAATATTATTAGTCGTAGTAAAAGTTTTTTTTTTTTTAATGGATTTATTTATTGTTTTTATTAATTTATTTTATGTATTTATTTATTATTATTTTATTTGGTTTTATTTTTTTTATTTTTTTTTTTCCTCGAGGCCTGACTAAGCGCGTCGAGTTACGCTGCTGGTCAGGTATCTGCTTGGCAGATGTGGTGTAGCGTATATGGATTTGTCCGAACGCAGTGACGCCTCCTTGAGCTACTGATACTGATACTGGTAGGCTGAAAAGAAAACAAACAAACAAACAAAACAAACAAACAAATAAACAAACAACTGTATCCAGGTACATGTATCCTACTGCCACCTGGGCCTGAGGCGACCTTTCCCCCAAGCTGCTCAGTGGTGGACACGCTTGACTGAGTTCCCTTGACACACATCACGCTAAGAGAAAACTGACACGTTCTCCTACACGGCAACCTCACACCACAACACAAGTCCCCCCTCCCCCCACCCTACACGCCCCCCGCCTCCCCCTTACCCCCTCCTCCCCCTCCTCCCTCCCCTGAGTCCCCTGAACTAAGAGTTATCGATTAAGGTCGCTATGGTGACTGCGTAAGCACACAAACAGAAAGAATCTAAATAAATAAATAAACAATTCAAGTAGCGAACACAACTGCAACTGCCGGTTTCCGATTCGACACATCTCGATTTTTTTAAGTTATGCGTTTAAATAGAAATACGACATAGATAGTACACAGTGTGTTATCTCTTGTGTAAAATTGAAGCTCAGTGTGTGTGTGTGTGTGTGTGTGTGTGTGTGTGTGTGTGTGTGTAGACAAAAGAGAGAGGTAGCGAGCACGTTTGTACGTGTGTGTGTGTGTGTGTGTGTGTGTGTGTGTGTGTGTGTGTGGAGAGAGAGAGAGAGAGAGAGTGTGTGTGTGTGTGTGTGTGTGTGAGACAGAGAGAGAGAGAGAGAGGGGGGGTAATGCAGACAAGTACGGCAACCAAACGAGTGAAAAATGAGACTGGAATGGGCTAATTCCTGACCCACACTGAAAAGAATGCAATGTTCCTAAACAATCAAACAACACATCGCACCTCTCACTGTGGCCATCACCACCATCCTTAATTAACAGTTTCAGTTTCAGTAGCTCAAGGAGGCGTCACTGCGTTCGGACAAATCCATATACGCTACACCACATCTGCCAAGCAGATGCCTGACCAGCAGCGTAACCCAACGCGCTTAGTCAGGCCTTGAGAAAAAAAGGTGAATAAATAATAGATAAGCTTACATAAATAAATAAATAAATAATAATTATAATATTAAAAAAGGCAGTAGTAGTAATAATAATAATAATAATAAGTAAATAAATAAATAAGACAACAATGATGATAAATAAGCAAATAAATGTAAAACATGAAGACACACATTCACACATACACCCACGCATGCATAACAGATATGCACCAAGCATGCAGTTTCACAGATATGAAAGCACAGTCAAATACATATAAACGTACATGAGCTCCAACACACACACACACACACCACACCACACCACACACATTACCCTGCACCTCCTCTACCCCCCTCCTCCACACACTCATTTCTAGTCTACGTATCGCAGCTTCCACGGCACACACACACACACACACACACACACACACACACACACACACACACACACACACACACACACACACACACACACACAGTCCTTAATTAACAACTGTATAACGAAAAAACAAACCAAAAAAACCCAATACTGACACCAGCACTGCCATCACACAACACATGAACACACAGCATCAGCCCAACTTCAACCAGCAACTGGAATCGTCACAAAACTTCACAGACAGAAAGCAATAATCATAGCCCTTGTTCCCTACCACCAGCATCACCACAAAATAATAATAACTCATAAACCGGATCATGAAACTGAACGCGAATATGATATATATATATATATATATATATATATATATATATATAATGAGAGAGAGAGAGAGAGAACTGATTCACGGGAAATTCAACTTCATGAAACCAACATACAAAAGTAAACGAAACACGATATCAATACACATAGTATGTGAATTGAAGAAATACTGGTGACAGAAAACGAAACTAATTTTTTTTTAACTTAAAAAATTAAAACAAAATAAAAAATTAAAAAAAAACCCGCGTGGATGAAAAATTCTAGACTTTAAAAAAGAATCCATACCTCATCTCTCTCTCGTCTCTCCCCTCTTCTCTCTCTCTCTCCCCCCTCTGCTTCTTGCTCCCCCCTCACGCTCTCTCCCCCCCCCCCTCACTCTCGCTCTCCGCTTCTCATCTTCTTCTTCGCCCCCCCTCTTCTTCTCCCCCCTCACTCTCTCTCTCGCTCCCCCCTCTTCTCTCCCCCCTCTTCTTTCTCTCTCCCTTCCTTCTTCTCGTCTTCTCCCCCCTCAACTCTCCTCTCTCACCCTATTTCCCTCCCCTCTCTTCTTTCGCCCCCCACACTCTCTCTCCCCCTCAACTCTCTCTCTCCGCCTATTCCCTCCCTCTCTCTTCTTTCCTCCCTCCTCACTCTCTCTTCCCCTATTTCCTCCCATCTCTTCTATCTCCCCCCTCACTCTCTCCTCTCCCTCCCCCCCACCACCCCTCCTCTCTCTTCCTGCCCTCTCTTCTCTCCCCTCTCTCTGCTTCCTTCTTCTCTCCCCACACTCCCCTCCCTCCCCCCTCCCCGTGTGTTTTGTGTGTTGTGTGTGTTCTGCTCTCGTCGCGTCTCTCTTGCTTCCTTTCCTTCCATTCAGTCTATCGTTCTTTCACTCCCACTTTCTCTTCCGCCCTCACTCTCTCTCCCCCGCTCCCCTATTATCCTCCCCTCCTTCATCTCTCCCCCTCACCTTCTCCCCCCTCCCTCTCTCTCCCCTACCCTCCCTCTCTCTCACCCTATCTCCCCCCTCACTCTCTCTCTCCCCCCACTCTCTCTCCCCCCTCCCTTCTCTCTCCCTCCCTTCCCTACTCTCCCTCCCCTCACTCTCTCTCTCCCCTCCCTTCTCTCTCCCCCTCCTCACTCTCCTCTCTCTCCCCTATCTCCTCCCCCCTCTCTCTTCCTCCCCTCCCCTCTCACTCCTCTCTCCCCCCTCCCTTCTCTCTCCCCTATTCCCTCCCTCTCTTCTCTCTCTATCCTCCCCCTCACTCTCTCTCCCTCTCCCCCCCTCCCTTCTCTCTCCCCTCTCCTCACTCTCTCTCTCTCCCCTATTCCCTCCCCTCTCTTCTCTCTCCCCCCTCACTCTCTCTCCCCCCCTCCCTTCTCTCTCCCCTCTCCTCACTCTCTCTCTCTCCCCTCCCTTCTCTCTCCCCCCTCACTCTCTCTCTGTCCCCTCTTCTCTCCCCTCCCTTCTCTCTCCCCCCTCACTCTCTCTCCCCCCTCCCTTCTCTCTCCCCCCTCACTCTCTCTCTCCCAACTCTCTCTTTCCCCCCTCACTCTCTCTCTCCTCCTTCTCTCTCCCCCCCTCACTCTCTCTCTCCTCTCCCTTCTCTCTCCCCCTCACTCTCTCTCTCCCCTCCCTTCTCTCTCCCCCTCACTCTCTCTCTCCCCTCCCTTCTCTCTCCCTCCTCACTCTCTCTCTCTCCCCTCTTCTCTCCCCTCCCTTCTCTCTCCCCTCTTCTCTCCTCCCGCCACCCCTCTTTCCCCCCCCTCTCTCTCTCCTCTCCCCCCCCCCTCTCTCCCCTCTTCTCTCCTCCCGCCACCACCACCCCCTCTCTCTCTCTTCCTGCCGCTCTCTTCCTCTCCGTCGTCTCTCTGCTTCCTTCTTCTCTCCAACCTCCCGCCCGTGTGTGTGTGTCTGCGTGCGTGCGTGCGTCTGTGCTTTCCTTTCCTTCCCATTCAGTCTGATGGTTGTTTTCACTCACCACTTTCTTCTGTCGGACAGGGATCGAGGTATCCACCACTAACTCCGGCTTCCCAGCTGCCAGACGGCGACTCTGGATGGTGTATTTCAGTTCCTCTTTGATCAGGGGAGTCAGGGAGCAGGTCTCCAACGCCGTCAAAGTCGCTGCCGCCATTCTGTCGTCCGCCGGCAGCGGGATGACGAACTGTTCGCCTGACGTCACACCGCTGATGCCCGGCGTGCTGACGTCACTGATGGAGGAGGACATGTCGTCACTGCAGCTGGAGTGACAGGAAGGGGTGGATGGAGGGTGGGGGTGGGGGTTGTGGTGGAGTGGCAGGGCTGGGGGGAGAAAGGGCCTGGAGTGGCGGTGGCGAGAGGGGTAGGGGGGCAGGAGGGAGGGGCGACGGGCTGGGACCCTAGGGGCGCCGGGAGGTTGGCCTCCAGCAAGGAGGTCCCGAGATCGGTATGAGACAGCTGCACGCGCTCCCCGTCCTCCATCACCAGTTCCAGAGCGGTGGTGGGGATGGGGACGGGGATGGTGATGGTGGTCGCCGCCCCCGCCCCCGCCCCCGCCACCTCCATCCCTACCTCCTCCTCTGCACCCACCACACTGACGACCATCTTGGCTTCTTCTTCAGCCGTGACTGTGTAAGGGTCTTCCATGTCGTCCACAGCTATGAAGCTTTCAGTCAGGAGATTGGCAGTCGGGTCGAGGCCGGTCCCCGCCTTGGTGTCCACACTGTCCATGGGGTAAAAGGACACCTCCTCAGCTTCGCCTATCGCGTAGTCAAAGAAGTTTTTGGTGTGGTCTGGGAGAAGGCTTGGGGAGTCCACTTCCAGCATGGTCGAGCAGGGTGAGGCTACCGGCATGTTGCTGTTGATCATGACCTGCACAAGCCGCAACCACACATCATTATTTCATCAGAGAGTCCGCACTTGTGTGTGTGTGACAGACACACTGTTCTGGCTCACGAGAGAGGATGATTGTTGAAAACTAAATAAGTCGGTTATAGCAAATACACAAGCCGCACCACACATCATTATTTCATCAGAGTCCGCACTTGTGTGTGCGACAGACACACTGTTCTGGCTCACAAGAGAAGATGACTGTTGAAAACTAATTAAGTCGGGTATAACAAATTGGACGACGACAGTATCTATGATTTTTTTTTTTTTTTTCTAAAGTAAAAAAGTTCTCATGGAGACAAATATTGGAAGGCAAAGGCACTGACTTATAGTGTTCAAATAAAACACATACAGTTAACAACACTCATGAGACAATTATGATGATGCCAATGACTGACTCATCTGTTTCAAGAACACGATGCTACTACCACTGACAATGAATATTCACTTATAAATACACACACAAATAATGCTGGTACGACAATAATCAGTAAAACACACACACACACACAGACACACACACACACACACACACACACACACACACACACACACACACACACACACATGCGCGCGTGGCTTGTTCCTGATTGACCACTGTTTTAGAACAGGCTGAATACAAAGAAACAGCGAAACATGATGAGGAAGGGAGACAATTTGGTGACTTACTTCTAACACTGTTAACAGGACAGATGAATTTAAAAAACAAAACGAAAAAAAACCCGAAAAAACAAAACAAACAAACAAACAAAAAACAACAACCCAAAACATACAAACAATTCACATTAACAAGATACACGTTAAAGACATCACAATGCATAGAAATAAACGCTGACATGACAATGAAATAATAACAGACTTATCAGCCCACCAACCAACATGTAATAAACGCAACTTGACAAACTGACCAACAGTCGACCAGTGAACATGTATGCCGTAAACATCAGTACATGATGGTTAACAGAAACTTGCTTTGAAACACATTCATTCACTCTCTAGTACAAAATAAAATCAGTGGTAATTATTGCTATCGGAGAAAGTTGATACAAGTATGGTATAAGCAGA
Organism: Babylonia areolata; assembly: GCF_041734735.1. Lineage (NCBI taxonomy): Eukaryota > Metazoa > Mollusca > Gastropoda > Neogastropoda > Buccinidae > Babylonia > Babylonia areolata. The sequence goes on from NC_134879.1 coordinate 22,961,421, forward strand.
TATATATGCAAGAAAAAAACAACATAAATGTTCATGAATAATTATCTCAACCATGGACAGTCGAGTCAATATTGATGCCACAGGTTAACATCTTAAAGTATCAAAATAAACGGCCATCGCTATATATATTAATACTTCAGCAACAGCACCAACACGCTATACCCATCCACAGAGGACGTCTCTGATACTATAGCAGTATAACGTCTAAGATTCTGGTTCGGCGCCGGCTATCCCAAACCCGGATAGGTGTTGTCAGACCAGGAATGTTCCAGGTCCGACAAGGTTGTTCCAATATGAACTGGATCCAACCCGACCACATCAAACCAACGGCGGCTTCAACCAAAGACCAAGCATTGCCTGTGCAACACTTACCTTCTTGCTCAGGACGGAACACAAGAATCGATAGTCCCAGCAGTGTTAAGGTTATCACAAGTGACTGTTCAGTGACCACTGTTTTTCATCGTCTTCAGATACGAAGTGATCAAAGTCCAGCATGTTAGCCGACGGTTCAACAACACTCGAGATCCAAACGCAAGCACAACGTCGCACTGTGTGTGTGGTGGGTTTTTTTTGTTGTTGTTGCTGTCGTCGCTTGTCTCCACGCGGTTTCCTTCAATGAACAGCGTGCACTGGGCCGTTGATCATATAGCTTGCACCACAGCCCCAACGTTCGGCTTCTATATATATCCACCAATCCCAGTGACTTTAACAAGCGCAGTTCGCCGATTCCAAAATGGAGTCACAATAAAAGCCGGCCTATACTGCCAAGTCAGTTCCGATTTGAACCCTTCGCGGAGCTACCGTGACATGCTGACTAAACACGACGGACAGGAATTTATCGGGAAAATCACAAACGTTGGCATGTGACTCGGGGGGTTGGGGGGTTGGGGTGGGGGGGTGGGGGGGGGTATGTGTGGGGGTGGGGGGGTGGGGGTGGAGGTTCTCTCAAATACACCGGATCATTCTGTAGTCACTGCATTTCATTTCTTATAAACCGGAAAACAAATAGAAAGCGTTTTGGTATGTCGGTTTGTTGTTTTAAAACAAATATCACTGGGCCCTGCCTCTACAGCATATCATTTCACTTTTAATTAGACCGCTATCAGTTATCAGGGTGTTAGAACAACAGTTTTTAGTCAATTAAACTTAACTCGTCCTCGAAATAGGCACGAAACGAGATTGTTACACACAAACATATTTTGCAGGATTCAGTTGTTTGCTTTCAGACACTGAGATAGACATGCCAGTTGAAGGTGAAAAATATAAAACGTTCGTGGCCAGGTTACCTTTTGTGAGGATCTGAATCAGCTGGTGAACTGCCAGTGCTTTTCAAGTTGTCATTGTGTCTTCATATAACACTGAGCCCAAGCACAGAGCTCTCTCTCTCTCTCTCTCTCTCTCTCATCTCTGTCTCTCTCTCTCTCTCTCTCTCTCTCTCTCTCTCTCTCTCATCTCTGTCTCGCTGTCTCCGGGGCCATCTCTCTCACTCTGTATGTGTGTGGGCGCGCATCTGTATATGAAATTGCAGAATTTGTGCCTGGAAATAAGCAAGAAATAGAAAATGTGACGCGCACTACGTCCGTCAGTACACTTTGACTTACACGTATACTATAGCCCACGGTCCTTCAGTCGAGTGGGTAGAAATTAATATCCGAAACTGTGACACAAAACAATCGTATATTTCATTAGTTCTCCCCCCCCCCCCACACACACACCCCACACACACACCCCCTTTTTTTTCTTTTCTTTTTTTAAATATAGTTTGGCCACCTTCCTGAGTTTCAGAATCAGTCGTATTCAATGTCCTCGCAGTGACGACACTTAAAACAGGATGATGACAAAAGGCAGGAAAGGTTACAATAATATATGAACCCTAAAAAAATCACCATGTTCGCCATGGACACATCATGACAATGGCACACTGACTCCAAACAATACGTGTAGGCCGCTGACAACCAAACGACGGATACAGCTAAAAGCGAGTCCTGCAAAACCCCCTCAGAAGCCGGATGTTGTTCAGTGTGACCCTCTTATTGACCATCCCACTGACCTGACCTGAACAGGCTGATGGGGAGTGTGACGTCACATTCACTGGTCAACCCGGTCGTTAATGATCGTTGATGATGATTATGGCTAACAGTTGTTCACATGTAAAAGTAAAGGGGGTGAGAGAGACAGCGAGAGACTGAGAGAGAGAGAGGAGAGACACAGAGAGAGAGACAGAGACATAGAAAGAGAGAGAAAGAATGAGAGAGAGGAGAGACAGAAAGAGACACACAGAGAGACTGAGATAGAGAGAAAGAGAGAGAGAGAGAGGCAGGAGAGAGAGAGCACGTCAAACTATGCAGCTCAACAGAAAGACAAGAAGCTGTCAGACTGGCAACACTGCAGCAGTCACGCACATATTCCATTCCACCTACAGCACTGAGAACACAGACAACAAGAAACAGACCGGAACACGGCGGACTTGCCGATTTAAGGCAGTCCATCAGATGTTCAGTGTTTTCCATCACCTCAAAAACATCACCCAGTCCACCGTGACCAAACTGAACCTACAATCAAAACAGTGGCGCCGCTGCGAAACGCTGCTCAGTGTCGTTGAATTATTACTCAAGCAGTTATTTTAAGAAAAAAAGCTCACAGCTGAAATTTTCGACTCTTTAACTTAATCAGACCCTATTTTGAGTAATATACACATTGGCCACGTGTTTTCAAAAGCACTCACACAAACAAATCCAGCGTCGTTCAGAAACTCGATCGTCCAAAGTTAGAATGCTTAGTAACTGCAAGCGGCTGTCTTTTATATGGACTCCAAACAGCTCCGCGAAGCAGCACGACGCACACAGTGCACGTTGGCAGTGGGCAGCCACAGTGTGATCGAACAAGCTTTTTCGCCGTACAGGCGTTTGAAAGAGTGCTTTTTTTTTTTTTTTTTTTTAAGCCCGTGATACAGATAGACTAAATATTTTAAACTCCCTCACACACACACACACTCACACACACACACACACACACACACACACACACACACACACACACACACACACACACACACACACACTGACGGACCTCATCAAGACCACCACCTTCATTTCCAGCATAGGACTACAAGTCTGAGACCATGATCACGGGGAACGCAGAACAAGAAGAAGAAGAACTGACACCGACACACACACCAACACACACACACACACACACACACACACACACACACACACACATACACACAAACACACACTCAAACAAACAAAAAAACAAACAAAAAAACACGCACACACACATACACTGACACACACACCGGCACACACACACACACACACACACACACACACACACACACTCACGCACACAAACACACACACACACACACACACACTGACAAACATACACGGCACACACACACACACACTGACACACCGTGGCACACACACACACACACACACACACACACACACACACACACTGACACACCGTGGCACACACACACACACACACACACACACACACACACACACACACACACACACACACACACACACACACACACACACACACAAATCTATCCGAGACGTCCAAGTCAACTTTAGTTTCCCCATGAATCATACTGCTTCCACTGACCACGAAAGTGGCACTTACTACTGACATATTTTTGGCTCAGCACAACAAAACAACGTAGCATTTACACGTTTTTACGCAGTTGGTTTACCCTGGAGTCTATACATGTATATAGGAGGAAGTAAAGTAAGACAGAAATAAAGAAAGAAAGAACATTCTTACCATCAAAAATCATTACATATGACTCTATAATTATTTTACTTTCTTGTTCATATGTCCCTAACAGTCCCACCTTTCCCCCTTTCCCCTCCCCCTCAGTTCCCTTTCAGAGCCCTTTCTTTCCTTCACACACTCACACTGACAGTTCTACTCGCCCTTCTTTGGTTTTTGTGTCCTTTCCTGTGACTTCTCATCACTTTCCTTTCCTGCTCTCTCTCTCTCTCTCTCTCTCTCTCTCTCTCTCTGTCTGTATCTTTCTGTCTGTCACTCACTCATTTCAGTTGCCTGAAGAAGAGCCTGTGGCTAGATACGTCGCCTCTTTTATCTCATTTAAGTCGACTTTTACCAAGATTCTTTCAGTCTGCCTCTTACCATTATATGACCAAGTGTAAACTGTAGACTGTTGTACTCAGGAACAGAGCACCGTCATGAGTCCAGCACAAGAATGCCTAGACTGTTGTACCCATACAGGAACAACACACCTTCATGAGTCCAGCACAAGAATGC
>NC_134879.1:22975701-22978201 GCF_041734735.1 Babylonia areolata
GAGTTCATTCGAAACAAAAGATAGAGCCAGTATCCTGGTGTACAGGAGACGTTACGGGGGACTTGAGGTGGGTCCTGAAAAGAAAGTAGGACACCCAGCCATAAAGCGATTTACGAATGCCCCCATAATATCTCTAAAGCGTATTGTGTGTGTGTGTGTGTGTGTGTGTGTGTGTGTGGAAGGTATGTATATATATGGGGACCAATATATTCGATCAACCGACTTTAAAGTGAAGTGTGTTAAGTAGCCTACCGGTGGGTGAATGTCAACTCAGCTCCTTACGAGCAAATCGTGGAGACAAACATACGATAGAGTGGAGTGATGGCCTAGAGGTAACGCGTCCGCCTAGGAAACGAGAGAATCTGGACGCGCTGGTTCGTATCACGGCTCAGCCGCCGATATTTTCTCCCCTTCCATTAGACCTTGAGTGGTGGTCTGGACGCTAGTCATTCGGATGAGACGATAAACCGAGGTCCCGTGTGCAGCATGCACTTAGCGCAAGTAAAAGAACCCACGGCAACAAAAGAGTTGTCCCTGACAAAATTCTGTAGAAAAATTCACTTCGATAGGAAAAACAAATAAAACTGCACGCAGGAAAAAAAAAAGAAAAAAGAAAAAAGGGTGGCACTGTCAGTATAGCGACGCGCTTTCCCTGGGAAGAGCAGCCCGAATTTCACACAGAGAAATCTGTTGTGATAAAAAGAAATACAAATACAATGTTCGTCCTACATTATTATGAGTCGCGAAACCATTGACGAAACCACTTGCGCACTGTAAAACGATTTGTTATGGGTTTGTCATGGGGTCGGTGGTTAAAAGTGGGTTAATATCAGAATCAAAAGATTAGCTTGTGAGCTGTTGTTATGAACAAGAGTGGCGAAGAACCTGAGTTCGAAAAGGACGTGAAATTTTCCCGGTTTCCATCTTTGAAAGGTGGTTCAGAACCGGGAAGAATCATGACAACAGCGGCCAAAATTGCCCCGGAGACACACTGGTAAGGTTTAATGTTTTTAGACGAGCGCAATAGTCGGGTGGTTAAAGGGTTCGACTTTCAATCTGAGGGTCCCGGGTTCGAATCTCGGTAACAGCGCCTGGTGGGTAAAGGGTGGAGATTTTTTCATGTGCAGACCTGCTTAGTGCCTGAACCCCCCCACCCCCACCCCCACCCCCCCTTCGTGTGTATACGGCAAGCAGAAGATCAAATACTGCGTGTTAAAGATCCTGTAATCCATGTCAGCGTTCGGTGGGTTATGGAAACACAAGAAGATACCCAGCATTCATACCCCCGAAAACGGAGTATGGCTGCCTACATGGCGGGGTAAAAACGATCGTAAACGTAAAAAGCCACTCGTGTACATAAGAGTGAACATGGGAGTTGCAGTCCACGAACGAAGAAGGAAAAGAAGATGAAGAAGAAGGAGAAGAAGAAGAAGAGGAGGAGGAGGAGGAAGAAGAAGAGGAAGAAGAAGAAGAAGAAGGCTTTTAGGACGTGTCCACCGCAGTGCAGGAAGGAAAGAACTTCTTAAACTTTCATCGGGAAAGAGAACAGCGTCATCGCGGTTATCTTCATCGTCACTATCAACACCAACACCTACACCTAGTAGATGAGAAACGTGGTTATCTTCATCGTCACTATCACCATCACTACCAACACCCAGTAGATGAGTAACGCAGTTATCTTCGTCGTCACTACCACCATCACCACCGACACATAGTAGATGAGTAACGTGGTTATCTTCATCGTCACTATCAACACCAACACCTACACCTAGTAGATGAGAAACGTGGTTATCTTCATCGTCACAACCACCACCATCACCACCAACACCTAGTAGATGAGTAACGTGGTTATCTTCATCGTCACTATCAACACCAACACCTACACCTAGTAGATGAGAAACGTGGTTATCTTCATCGTCACAACCACCACCATCACCACCAACACCTAGTAGATGAGTAACGTGGTTATCTTCATCGTCACTATCAACACCAACACCTACACCTAGTAGATGAGTAACGCGGTTATCTTCATCGTCACTATCACCATCACCACCAACACCTAGTAGATGAGTAACGTGGTTATCTTCATCGTCACTATCAACACCAACACCACCAACACCTACACCAAGTAGATGAATAATGTGCTTATCTTCATCGTCACTATCACCATCACCATCACCACCAACACCAACACCTAGTAGATGAGAAACGTGGTTATCTTCATCGTCACTATCAACACCAACACCACCAGCACCTAGTAGACGAGTAACGCGGTTATCTTCATCGTCACTATCACCATCACCACCAACACCTAGTAGATGAGTAACGTGGTTATCTTCATCGTCACTATCAACACCAACACCTACACCTAGTAGATGAGAAACGTGGTTATCCTTGTCACTATCAACACCAACACCTACACCTAGTAGATGAGTAACGCGGTTATCTTCATCGTCACTATCACCATCACCACCAACACCTAGTAGATGAGTAACGCGGT
>NC_134879.1:22998201-23000701 GCF_041734735.1 Babylonia areolata
TATGTGTGGGGGGTTGGGGGTGGGGGATATGGGCGTATGTGTGTGTGCTTGTACAAGTAAGTGTTCATCTGTGTGTGTGTGTGTGTGTGTGTGTGTGTGTGTGTGTGTGTGTGTGTGTGTGTGTGTGTGTGTGTGTGCCGTGGAAGCTGTGATACGTAGACTAGAAATGAGTGTGTGGAGGAGGGGGGTAGAGGAGGTGCAGGGTAATGTGTGTGTGGTGTGTGTGTGTGTGTTGGAGCTCATGTACGTTTATATGTATTTGACTGTGCTTTCATATCTGTTCGGTGCATATCTGTGCATGTGTGGGTGTATATGTGAATGTGTGTCTTCATGTTTTACATCTATTTGCTTATTTATCATCATTGTTATCTTATTTATTTTTTATTATTATTTTTTTTTTTACATTATAGTTATTATTTATTTATTTATTTATTTATTTGTGTAAGCTTATCTATTATTTATTCACCTTTTTTTTTTTTTTTTTTTCCTCAGGACCTGACGAAGCGCGTTGGGTTACGCTGCTGGTCAGGCATCTGCTTGGCAGATGTGGTGTAGCGTATATGGATTTGTCCGAACGCAGTGACGCCTCCTTGAGCTACTGAAACTGAAACTCTCCTCCTCTCCCTGTCTCTCTCTCTCTGTCTCTCCCTGTCTCTCTCTCTCCCCTATTTTTTTTTTCTCTCTCTCTCTCTCTTTCTCTCTCTCTCCCCTCTTCTCTCTCTTTCTCTCTCTCTTCCCCACTCTCTCTCCCCTCTTCTCTCTCTTTCTCTCTCTCTCCCTCTCTCTCTCTTCCTGCCGCTGTCTCTTTCTCTCCGTCATCTCTCTGTTTCCTTCTTCAGTCTCTCCACACACACCCCCCTCCACACACACACACACACACACACACACACACACACCCCGTCCCGCCCACCCACTATCTCTTTCTGTCTAAAGGCCACAGGAAGAGAACAGAAAAATGCGGACGGGATGCGCCCGTACTATGAATGACGTGTGCGTGAGACACAGAGACAGAGACAGAGAGACGGACAGACAGACAGACAGACAGCACACAAGGTGCGATAGTATTTCACACACACACACACACACGCGCGCGCGCGACAACCACTTGCCAACATGCAGATCTGGCAGCCAACCAACCCCCCCCCCCCCCGCACCCCCCCCCCCCCCCCCCCCCAAAAAAAAAAAATCCCCCAGGCTGTCAACAATTAAGAGGCCAAATCCGGCTCGCTGCTTCTAGCTGACCTAAGCACGTTGCAGCTGATAAGCTTAGTCGTGCCGAGTTATGAGTTCTCTCCTCTCCCTCCACACACCCCCCCCCCCCCCGTCCTCTTCCCCCGCCACTCCCTGCCTCGATCTTTATTGACTGGTCCTTTTCCTGGAAAAGAACCCCCCTACACACACCTCACCGCCTCCCACCCCCCTACCCCGAGGTCCGACATATGCGGGTAATAATGGAGGCATTAACAACCAGTGGAGACCCCTATGCGCCGTACTCTCTCGTACTTACCTTGTCTCTGTCTCTGTCACGTGTTGGTGTGTGTGTGTGTGTGTGTGTGTAGGTGTGCCGTGAAAGTTGCGATAGGAATGAGTGTGTGGAGGAAGGGGGGCCGAGGAATCGGGGTGGGGGGGGGGGGGAGGAGGAAAGGGTAATTGTGTGTGTGTGTGTGTGTTTGTGTGTGTGTGTGTGTCGGGGCTCGTGTACGTTTATTTGTTTGTGCTTTCATATATGTGAAACCGCATGTTAATTGCATATCTCTTGTGCATACGTGCATGCATGCATGCGTGCATGTGTGTGTGTGTGTGTGTGTGTGTGTGTGTGTGTGTGTGTGTGTGTGTGTCTGCATGTTTTACATTTATTTACTTATTGGTTTGTTTTTCATCATTATTGTCTTTTTTTTATTTATTTTTTTATTTTTTATTACTATTATTATTATCCTTTTTTTAATCTTTTTTTTCTCAAGGCCTGACTAAGCGCGTTGGGTTACGCTGCTGGTCAGGCATCTGCCGGGTAAATGTGGTGTAGCGCATAATTATGGATTCGTCCGAACGCAGTGACGCCTCCTTGAGCTACTGATACTGATACTGTTTGATTTGGACACAAACGCACCTCCTCTCTGTCTCTACCTCTGTCTGTCTGTCTCTGTCTCTCTTTCTTCTTCTTTTTCTTCTTCTTTCTCTTCCCTTTCTTCCTTTCCGTCTGCTTGTGTCCCTCTCTCTCTCTGACTGTCTTTCTCTCTGTCTTGCTATCCTCCCTAACCATGTCTCTCTCTCTCTCTCTCTCTCTCTCTCTCTCTCTCTCACACACACACACACACACACACACACACACACACACAGATCTATAGCTCAGCTATAGATATAGATACCGATAATGCACTAAGCTATACAAAACTGCTAATAGAGTTTTACTGGCACCCACTCACCTATAGATATAGATACCAATGTGGGAGAAGGGGAGGGGGGATGAGGTGGGGGTCGACGTAAACGTGTGTGTGTGTGT
>NC_134879.1:23005701-23008201 GCF_041734735.1 Babylonia areolata
CCCCCGCAACACCGGCTTGGCTGCAGAGCCGACCGGGGGCGTCAGTCTTTATCAGTCATGACCCACAAATCACGGCACAAAACAGCTGCAGAGCAACAACCTGAGCTCACTAGTGCAGTGATGACCGACTGTGAAACAATACGGGGTCAAACTCCACAACTACACGGACCTTCGTAATTCACATACCGCTGTGGGGTTTTCTACATGTTTGCTCTGGTATCGAAATTTGTAATGTGATTTTGGAAACTGAGGGGGCAAAAAAAAAAAAAAAAAAAAAAAAAAAAAAAAAAAAAGAACAGCAAAAGTCAAATGCCCAATAATTACGTTATCAGCTTCTTCGAGTCAAATTTCGAAATAGTAATCATCGTAAGTTGGAAATAGAAAATAATAGGGAGACTGCAACAGCATACCACGAGAGTTGTAAGATTTATAACATGTATGTGATTGGGTATGAGTTCCACTGTCCGGTTTCATGTTAAAATCAATACTTGAAACGTGTGTGTGTGTGTGTGTGTGTGTGTGTGTGTGTGTGTGTGTGTGTGTGTGTGTGTGTGTGTGTGTGTGTGTGTGTGTGTGTGTGTGTGTGTGTGTGTGTGTGTAATGATAAATAAATGAATAGATTGTTTAAAAGATTTTTTAAAAAGAAAAAGAAACAACAACAACAACAAAACCGAAACGTAGACAGCAAGGGACGTTATCGCCTATACAGCGTTTCGACTTTTCGTGAAAGAGTTATCTTTCTTTTAAAGCCAAACACACAGTGACCACAAAAAACAGCAACAAAAAAACAAAAACAAAAAACCAAACAAAAACAAACAAACAAACAAAAAAAACCCGACAACAACAAAAAAACAAAACAAAAAACAAACAAACAAACAAACAAACAAAAAACAAACAATGACGATAATAACAATCGTATAATTTTGTTGATAATACGAACACACCGTCAGTTAATGATCATCATCAATGATGATGACAAATATAATGATGACGACAATAACAACAGTATAATTTTGTTGATAACACCAACACACCGTTAATGATCACTGCTCATCACCACTGTGACATCAACGAAAATCCGTATTATCGTCGTCAGAAAATAGCAGCAACAGTATAAGTAATATAGCAGCAGTGAGTGTAATAAATAGCTGTTAAAGGGAGTAATAGTAGCAGCAATAGTAGCAATAATACTGCAATGTTTCTATCAAAATCTTTAATGCGATGAACGCTAAATACTGAATGTTCCGTCTTTAAGAATGAATAAATGCTTTCGAATACATCACACACACACACACACTTTAAAGCTCTCAAACAACCCCCACACAAAGTGATAAACTGACGGAAGGAAATGTTCAAGGGACTATATCGCGGCAATGATGGACAACCTAACAGGGTTAGATTTGCCTCCCTTAAATTGCAACACGAGATACAGGTGCCGACAGACACTGACAGTCTCCGTTCCCTGAACCTTTCAATAAACACACATGCATATCAGTCTGTTGTTAAGGCGTTCGATGCCTAATACAGAAGAGTTTATGGAAGAACAACAACACAGCGATATAATCTGATGCAAGAATGGTAAAAAAGATAATAATAATAAAAAAAGGGGGGGGGGGGTGTTAAAAAAATAACATGTTATTTTATTAATCATTAAATTTTGCTCCCGAAAAGGACAGTACGCTTCTGCACATTTCAGTTCTAACTTTTGAGACGAACGAAGCCTCTCTTTTTTCCATTTTGCTTTCGCCAGTATTAAAGGATGGCACACCGGTAATAGAAGTCATGTGCGTGTACACACATCAGTTGTTCTGAATTGTGTTTTTGGCAGTACTTAGCGTTCGGTACATGCACTGTCAGGTAAGTCTGTGTCACGTGCAAAGGGGCCCATCAGGTTTATATACCTTCACTGGTGGTCTCAGTCACTGTACTGATTTGACTGCAAGTGTCCTTGTCAGTCACGGTTGAATTGTTGGCTGCGGGCAGAACTAGAACATAATTATTAATTAATGTATATTTTGTTTTTATTGACTTTTCGGTTGTACCCTCCCGCCCCCCGTGCCCCCCCCCCCCCTCCCCAACCCCCTCCGCTCCCCCACCCCCTCACCCAATTAATACCCTGTTTGTACTTTCTGTGCCGCTATGTGTGTGCGCGTGTGTCACGGTGTGTGTGTGTGTGTGTGAGAGAGAGAGAGAGAGAGAGAGAGAGAGAGAGAGAGAGAGAAGAGAGACAGACAGAGACAGAGAGAAAGATACAGACACAAAGCCGATATTATCTTATCATGGCTGGCTGTGTTTGTGTGTGTGTATGAGAGAGAGAGGGGGGGGGGGGACAGACAGACACAGAAAGAGAGAGAGAGAGAGGGGTGTGTGTGGGGGGGGGAGCCGACATTATCAGCTTATCATGGCTGTGTGTGTGTGTGTGTGTGTGTGTGTGTGAGAGAGAGAGAGAGACAGAGACAGAGACAGAGAGGGAGAGAGACAGAGACATACAGAGACAGAG
>NC_134879.1:23010701-23030701 GCF_041734735.1 Babylonia areolata
ACCCCAAAACCCCACATCATTTAGCGCACAATATGAGCACTGAGACGCAACAGACATCATCATCAACAACCTGTGCGTTTTGTATGTGTATGTGTGTGAATATTTTGTTTTGTTTTCTTTAAAAGAAAATAATAAATAAATAAAAAAAAATATTTTAAAAAAAGACGTGTTAATTGCCATTTTCCAGTCCCAGAGAATATTCACCTGCCAACCTCATACTGAATGAATCAATGAATGTCCACTTTCTCCTATTTTGTCAACTAACCTCCGTCTACATTTTCCACAAGAAAAGATCTTTGGGATGGGATGGGGAGGGCAGGGGGTGGGGGGGGGGAGGAGGCCCGGGGGGTGGGAGGAGGGGCGAAGCAAAGTCTTGTGCAAGCAATCATCAAAATAGACAGATCCTACCCATACCGAATGTTATGCACGATCTTCTTTCCCCATTCATGCTGTATATAAAGCTTAAAAAAAGTTAATAATAATAAAAAATAAAATTATTTTTAAAAAACCCAAAAACCTTTTGAAATATATATATATGAATAAGAAGAAATGTAATTCAAACAAACGTACACAATTCAGAAATGCCTTACTTTCCGCCCCGCCCCCTCCCTCACACCCCCTTTCCCCAAACACCCAGAGACGCGCGTTATAATTAATTACATGAAATCCCTCGGAAGAAGTCGGGGTGGTGGGCGGGGTACATGAAACTTGATAGTCCTACATTTCATGTACGAGATAACATTTACAATGGCCATTCCACCAGATTCCTCAAATAACAGCTTTCTCATCATTTATTCAGTCAATCCTGACATCACGAAAGCAGAACTTTGGAACTTTTCCACCGTTAAAAGCCAAGCGACTGACCCACACCACACACACACACACACACACGGAGCCCCCAGGCGGCCAATCCCTGCTGCAACACACACACACACACACACACGTACACACACACAGAGGCCAAGTTACCAAGCTGCACCAGCCAAGTGTAACAAACAGCAGCAGCCAGCCCAACCTACATCAAAGCCAGCCAGGCTGTCCGCGTGATGCAACAGTGAGCCGGCGCTGCTGGGGTTCAGTGCGCAGGCGCGAAACCGTGCGCGAGCTTGTCAGCCGTTCTGATGCAATCTCCACCACTGCGCACTTCACCTTGCCGCCTCGCGACCTCAAGGTCGTGCGACCTAAAAAAAACTTGACGCCGACAGACCGGCCAGTTCTGGGCGTTTCAGCTTGGGAGCTGAGAGCGTCAATTATGTGTAGATCATGGTGTGGTGAGGGTGGGAAGATCGCAAGACAAGATGTCGAGGTGAAACTCTCTCTCTCTCATTTACACGCGCGATTCAAAACCCAAGTCAGAGCTCGCTTTTTTTTGCTTTTTTTTTTTTTTTTTTTTTTTTTTTACAAACCGGCTGCACAAAAGCGTCAGCGATGCACTTTCTAACTTTCAAGAAGATAGCTTATAGTTGCTACACAAAATGGGTTGTTTGTGAGAATGGCAGAACTGAACCCGAGCTTTCTGACACAAAGATCGGTCATAATTAAAGCCAACACCCCCTGCATAAACAGGTAATTTATATTACTTATTAAAGGTTTAATTAAGTTTCCCTTTCACACAATAATTTCGTGATGATGTCCTTGTGACTGATGCCTGCTGCTGGACATTTTCTTGTTTCAATTTCATACCCTGATTGCATTTGTGCCTTCTATCGGGTGTCCCCACACAATACCGCAAACAAAGCCACAGGGTTTAAAATTAGTTTCATCTCTCTCTCTGCACACCTTATATGCAATGGACAAATGTGCTTCCTTGTAACTTGAAACACCAATTTCATATTTATCATGTTAATCTTTGAATATGTAACAAATATTCTAAGGAAAGCAATCAGTTTTTTTTAATGTGAACAGCATACTTGTATATTTCTGTTAACAGACAAGTGAGCTACCCTAAAGTTAACACACATTGAAAGGTTTTTCATTGATGCAAACGTAACAAGTCTTGCTCACCCCACATGACACATTACAATCATGATATAAAAAAAATGAAAGAAGAAACACAGGAAATGGACTATAGAAAAATAAAATGTAATAAAGAAATAAAGATTTTAAAAATGGAAAAAAAGTTAAAGGTTAAAGTAGAATAAAATCAAAATAACCTCCATAAGATAGAGATTTTTTTTTTTTTTACTTAGAAAATAAAAACAGAAATAATCTAAAAATGGACAGGTGGTAATATAAGCTCAATGTTGCTTTCAGTTTTGTTGCCTGAACATTTGATTTTATCATGTGAGACATGCTGACAGTTCCAATGAGGTAACACAGTAAAGGCAAAGGGTTGTACAAAAAGAACAGCCACCTCTTCCTGCAAGTGTGCGTTTATCAAGCTGTGGTCAAACTCTGTCGCACTACGTCTAAAGCGTCATTTACTGTACCCATACCCAAAACAATGATGAAAGTATGTCTTTGCCAAAGTGCAATACAGAAATGGCCCATACACACCCATATTCCTTCCATACACATTCACATTCCTTACAAGTTACATGCACACATCAACGAACCAAAGTGAGAATGTCTTGAATGACAGTCCCAAACAACTGGAACCAACTTCACAAACTCCCACTTCTTCCTGAAATGCACGTAGCAGCAAATGAGAACCATGATCCTAAAAGATCATTCCATGAGATATTGAAGCAATAATGAAGGAAGGAACATACAGTCTGTGATTGCAGTACAGGCACACTTTTCCTACAATAACAGTATGTCAATGAATCAATGAAAAAAGAAACAAAAAAAAAAGAGATAAAAGTTTTAAAAAGAAAGGACATGATAGCATGACACAAACGGAAATGCTGACGTCACAGCCATTAATCAATTTTAGAATGTGAATCAAATTGGCCGAACAAGTTGAATACTATATACCTGCCCTACAAGATGCTACACCTGGCCAGCAGTGTGTAGATTTGTCAACATGAATATATGATTTTCCTACATGCTGCATAGCAATCCAACAACATCTCAGTCATTACACAGTTTCAAACATTCATATGAATCATTCCGATACTCATGATGCCAGTTTGAAATCAACTGCAAATATCCAACACTGTAATCATACTGTTCCATACACCCATTGGAATCATTTCCGATACTGATGATGCCAGCTGAAAATTAATGTGGAGTGACCACTTTTTCATCACCACATACACACAAACAAGTACATGCACTCAGTACAATCTCACAAATTTTTCAATCAACTGTTTAAACTGCTGAGACTTGACAAATATGAGCCAAAGAGATCGCAACAACTGGACGTACTTGTGACAAGGATTGAAAATTGTTAAGTAAGTGAATATACACAATCTTTGTAAGAAAAGTAGAGTAGTGAATGTCAGTGGTGGACTGTGACTTGCTGTGATTTTTTAGTGCATGTTATTTGCTTGCTGTTTCATTTCTTCAGAGACTAAAAAAAAAAAAAAAAAAAAAAGGCAAGGGTAATTTTCAACTGTTACAGATACTGCAGAGCAGAATTAACCCCAACTTCAGTTTGGCACTGACCATTCCATACACTCACTTGTGAACTTTGGACTCGCCTATGTACTTTCGTGTGTAGCTGTGTGTGTGCATGCATGTGTCTGTGTGCATGCACATGTGTGTGTGTCTGTGTGTGTGTGTGTGTGTGTGTGTAAAATTGTTGTGTATGCATGCAGAGCTGTGTATTGTAACAATCACTACAGATAAAAAGACTGAGAAAATGATGAAGGTGGAGAATGATGGAGTCAAAGCATTACATTCCAATTTGTTTCACATCATAAACATTGTCTTCAGAGCTCAGATCATCAACAACAAAGGGCAAGATGGTTGGCCAGTAAACATATTTCCTGGTCTGCAACCATAATCCATACATAGTATATCAAAAAGTCATACAAGAAATTAGTTTTTCAACGATATAAAAACAAAAAAACAGAGAGGGAGGAGGGATGGATGTTGGGAGTTGAGGGTCACGGGACACTGATTTTTAAAAAGCATTGCCAAGAAAAGTTGTTAAGAACATCCTGTACAATCCAGTCTTTGCCCTCGTAGAATAAAAACCAAGATCCATGCAGCCAGCTGTCACCTCCTGCCTTCCTCTCCCTGTCTTTCTGCATATTTTGCTAAGGCAAGTCACCACGGACAGTCAACACTCATAACTTCAATCTCCAGTTGCAAGCTTTCAGTTTCACATCTTTCACTAAGTCTTTTACAGTCGCTCCTTTTGCCCAGACCTGTTCTCTCATCACTTACAACACACCGAGGCCTGCAGTTCAAACTTTACACACCTTGATGGGGGACTGCTGAGCCATCAGACCTGCCTCACCCATCACAGGAACAGTCTGGTACAGGTTATTGTTATTGTTCATGCGGTTGCTGTTCTGGTACATACCAAAGGCATTGGTATTGGCATTGATCGTGTTGGCGTTGGTGAGAGCAAAGGTGTTGTTAGCGTTGGCATTGAGATCTGCATGCTGTTGCAGCTGTGAGTTGGGGTGAATATGGGGGGGATGAAGCTGGTGGTGCCCAAAGGGCCCATCAGGCTTTTCGGAGATGGTGGGCAGCGTTGTGGTCATGAAAGGAGGAGCGCTGAAGTTGTGCCGTCCGCCCATCACAGGGGACTTGGGCAGAGAGAAGGTGGGGGACACTGTGGACATGTTCATAGCACCAGAAGAAAGGGGCGTGGGTGTGGGCTTGGAGAAGAGGAAGTTGTCAACAACAGGGGAAATCTGCTGCTGGCGGGACTGATCATTGTCCATGGCCTGCTGGGGGGCTTCGGCTGTGGGGGTCTTGGTCAGTTGGGTGAGGGGGGTCAGCTGGTTGAGGGGAGTCAGCTGGGTGAGCTGGTCTCCAGATGGGCTGCTGGGGCCGCAGCTGCCTGGGGCCACATCTGTGCCTGTGGTGGGTGTGGGTGTGGGGTTTGTTGAGAACAGGGTGAAGGTGTTGGGGTAACGCTGCCGCAGAGAGTGGCGCACCTTCTGCAGCTCATCCTCCAGGTTCTGCACAGTGCTCTTGAGGCGCGTGTTTTCCTCCTGCAGTGTCTTCAGAACCTGCACACCACACACAGAGAATCTGTCAAGTTCTGTGATTCACTGCTTCAGTACTATCTCACATTCTTCAGGCATGCTCAGTCATCAACTGAGAAGAAGAAAGAAAAACACCCGTAGGTGCTGGGGGTGGACCACAGAAGCACAGTCTCCACCAGCCCTTACTACAAAAAAACTGGACACATCCATTTTGCTCATGTCTTCATACCCCCTTCTTCCATGCATTTTGTATGCACACCCTTGTGCAAGGAGAAATTAAAATATACAAAATGGGTGTAAAATTCAAGTGGTTAAAGCACTGGACTTTCAGTCTGAGGGTCCTGGGTTCGAATTTCAGTGACAGCTCCTAGAGGGTAAAGGGTGGAGATTTTTCTGATCTCCCAGGTCAACATATGTGCAGACCTGCTAGTGCCTGAACCCCCTCTGTATGTATATGCAAGCAGAAGATCAAGTACCACGTTAAGATCCCATAATCCATGTCAGCGTACGGTTGGTTATGGAAACTAGAACATACCCAGCATGCACACCCCGCAAAAGCACAGTATGGCTGCCTGCAAGGCGGGGTAAAAACTGTCATACACATTAAAGCCCCACTTGTGTTCATATGAGTGGACGTGAGAGTTGCAGCCCACGAACGCAGAAGAAGAAAATATATGTATGTTTTTTTGTTTTTTAAATATGCTTGCTTTTTTTTTTCAGTGTGTGCATCCCTAGCTTGTGTGGTGTGTCCACTACACTTATAAAATCACCCCCCCAAAAAAAAACATTAGCAACGGACACACAACAAAGGATATGTCAACAAAAAGAAAGAAAAACAAAAAACAAAGTGGCATCATAAAAGACTGCTTACAGTTTGCTGTTTCACTGTCTGTTCCTTGCGTCGCACTCGGTAGGCCTGTGCAGACAGCTTGTTCCTCTCCCTCCGCCTCTCCTTTCTCTTCCTCAGCACATCCTGAACCAAACAAAAAGGAGAAAAAAAGAATGAATTATCGTCGATGAAGCTGAACGAGTATTGCAAAAAGCGCCAAAACCGACAATGTAGGCTCAGTATATACAGGGCTGCGATGCATGCTGGGAGGTCAGACACCCAATGACACAGGCTGGACATTGGTCACTCGGCCACCAACACAGCGCGAGCAGCTATCCTCGCTCGCGGGCAGCCTATTGCGAAGTTTTCCCTTGTTATACAAAGCTTGGTAGAAGAGAAGAGAGAGTATTGCAAATGCCCATATGTGTAAGCCATTGCACAATAGTGCAGAAATTATAATTTTATGTCGTTACACTTAAAAAAAATTTTTCCAATTACTTTCAAATGAATAACCTCAAATTCCAGAGGAAATGGTTCCCATACACCGGTATCTTTAAAACATGAATCTCATTAATAATTATAAGAATGGACATCAATCCTGTAGAAGGTTCAGAATAAGCAGTTATTTCATTAGATATTAAGATGATTTTCTATTGTGAAAGTAATGATGATCACTAATTGAAAATCCAGCATATTCTGTAAGGTATACCCAGGAGATACTGATTATTTATCAATTTAATTATTGACCTATTTATTGGTACAGATCCTTTTGAACGGGTCCACAGTCTTCGAGAAGCATTCATTGAATGGCTATGTGTCTTTTTTTTTTCTATTCAATTATTTGCTTTTTGAGACCAGAAAGGAGTCATTCCGCTATATAGTATGAAGGCAATATGATATATGTACTATTTCTTAAAGGTTAATGGTTGATTTTTCATTCCGCTATACAGTATGAAGGCAATAAGATATATGTACTATTTCTTAAAGGTTAATGGTTGATTTATTTTACACCAGTTGGTATAGTTTTACTTTGTATCTGCTTGAAAATTGGCTGGCTCTTCCTTGAGATAAAAGTGGCACAGTGCTGTTACCAGCCATTCCCCCCTGGCTCCCTCTGGTGTATTTGTGTATCCTAAAAAAAAAAAAATTAACAATTTTCTTTTTTACTTATGACTTCTACGGCAATACTTCTTTTGTACACACACAGTATGTATTATATATAGATAGCTACACACACACAGTATATATATATATATATATATATATATATATATATATATATATATATATACACACACACACATACACACACACACACACACACACATATATATATATATATATATATATATATATATATATACACACACACACACACGCACAACATTGTGTGTGTGTGTGTGTGTGTGTAAAGATCGGTCTTTATTATGTGCATTTCTGTTATGAATGACTACACCACTAATCTCTGTGCAGCATCTCTGCCACCCGTTCTCCGCACCACCGTTTCCCTTCCCTGCCCCACCCCACCATCAGCTGTTGTCATGATTACAGTCAAGTCCTACGTGATGGAGGTCACACAGAAGCTGACCTGCATGACTCTTCCCAACCACCCACCCCACTCCTCCCCATCCCCTCCCTCCCCACCCGACACGGCCCGGCGAAAAATCGTTGTTAACGGCGCGAACAAAGACCGTGCAGCTCGTTTGCACCCAGAGAAACCCGAGGCGCCGGAGCTATCGGGGATACCCCCAAAGATTGCGTCATGAATCGATGACATGCGCACGGCAGCTTGAGGCTATTTTTAACGCTGACGGACCGCTGTCGGCATCGCAGCTTGACGCTTTGCGCGGCGCGCGCGCTACACTGGCTGGCGTTGTTGCTGCCCCTACGCTCTCTCTCTCTCTCTCTCTGTCTCTGTCTCCACCCCCACCCCCAGCCCTTCCCCCAGCTCCCTCCACCGAACCGCACAAGAATTTTCAAGAACAAAGCAACTTCACAGCTGGTGGAGGGGTGTGGCAGAGGGAGATGTGTGGAGGTGTGGAAGTGGTGTTGGGGAGGCGCGACAGCGACAGCGACAGCACAGCACTGACCGACAGACAGACAAGGACGTTCAATGGAAGAGGAAGGGCTGAGAGGGGAGGGGAGGGGAGGAGAGGGGATGTAGAGAGGGAGACGGATCTTGTGAGGCTGAATCAGCTGATGCCATGACGCAAGCAAGTCACGCGCAGACAACCTTGCAAAGCTGGGGTGGTGGGTGAGGCCTAAAACCATCCATCAGTCAGTCCCGTTGCTTCCCGATAAAACTTGGCCACTCTAGTTACAGCTCTGTGTTAGTTCTAAGTCAGTTTTACTGTTGTCTTTTCTCTTATGCCCTGGATACTGAGAGTAATAACTCAGTTGTTGCGTAATTACAAGAAAATCCCCATTATCATTACTGATGAATAAAACAAGCGAGAGGAAATAATTCACATGTGAATGGAAGTAGAACGTGTACAGTGACATGGCGTTAAAAAAAAAGAAAAAAGGGTAGACAATACAGTTTTGCTCAAACTGAAAGGCCACGCCATCCAGACTATGATCCATGGGATTGGGTGTTCCATTCATACCCCAATCCTTTCTCCCTATCACCCACCCCGCAGCAACCCCCCCCCCCCCCTCCTGATAGTTCGGAAAACAACCGTTCTACCTGGCATGAAAGCTGACCCAAGAGCACCTGAACCCACCAGCCAGACGTGGGCGGAGTGTGTGGGTGGGGAGCTGTGATGCCGGCGCGGAGATATGTGTGTGTGTGTGTGTGTGCGTGTGTGTGTGTGTGAAAAAGTAGACGCAGCGTTCCCACTTGAACTGACAATTCCTGGCACTTCTCACACCAGAACACCCCCCCCCCCCCCCCGGCTCCACTCCCTCCCACCCTTGTCCATGCACCCCTCCCCCCCCCCCCCCAAACCCCTTCCCTCATTGACCTTTGAACGATCTGCAAAGGCAACGTGATCTTTGACCGCCTGCCTGTGTTCAGGGGCAGCTTAGCCATGCCACAAAGGCGAGGGGTGGGGAGTGTGAATGCCGACATGGGAGAGGACAGCCATTTACTGGTGCAAATATTTTGTATCGAACTGAAGGGGATAGGCGCATTCAAGTGGAAGAGATAGGAGTCTTTGTGACAGGCGATAAATCGTCTTCCCCTTCTGTACTGATACACCTCTCTCTCTCTCTCTCTCACACACACACACACACACACGTACACACACGACATAGTCACATATTTTCGAGAGGATATGCTGTTTGAAAGATAATGAAATATACTGAAAGAATCGAATTCTCCGAGACGGAAACCCGAGGTCGGGGCACTCACAGATTCTATATACTGGAATCGATCCGCGATCCTCCCCAATATCCCCCCCCCCCCATACACACACACACACATTCCTCCCCTCCCATCCCTACGCCCACACCAACTCTCATCGCACCTAGCCCCCCACCCCACCCCCCACCCAAACACACACACATACACCCAACTCGGGGGCACGTCAATTTTCCCCAACACCCGTCATCGTCCTGGTTGCATATTGCTGGGTGCAACGACCCGTCTGTTTTGCAGCAGCCCCCAAGTCATTGCCCTCCTTGCACATAGTCCTAACAAACAAACCGGGTGCCGCTCCAAGCGTGCTGAAAGGAACGTCGGCAACGGCTGCTGCTTGGGCGGGTGGGGAAGAGGAAAAGCCACAGGGAGGGGTAAATGGGGGGAAGAGAGGGTCGTGGGGGCGTAGGGAATGTGGGCACGGACGGGAGGGAGGCAAGGAAGGAGTAATAAAAACAGAAATAATCGGTAACATACGCAGGGGAGAGGGGGGAAGGGGGGGAGGGATTGGAGAGGAGAAGAGTGCTGTTTACTAAGAACAGCGTGGAATCCGAAACGATTCTTTTAAAAATAACGACTGAGCCAACTGAAAACCAGAGCAGCAAAAATTCCAGTTGGGAAGGGGTGGGGTGGGCGGTTACGGTGGTGGTGTGGGGGGGGGGGGGGGGGGGGGGGGGGGGGGTGCCGGGGAGAAAGAGAGGGGTTCCTCCTCTCCTCTGCGACCATTATCATCCAGCCTATTGGCCTACAGCGGGCAGAACACCCGATCCCAGTCCACACACCAGGCAGATCTTTCCCCATAGAACAAGTCGACCATTTCACATTAACATGTCTAACGAACGGAAAAAAAACAAACCCAAAACAAAGTGATCTGACAGAGGTTGTAATTATCATTAATTAAACAAAAAGATACATTTTATATTCCTTCATGGCGATTTTTTCAGTAAATGAACAAATTTTCTTCTTTTTTTTTCAAGATTGAAACTGATCACTTTACACCCTATCTTCTCTTCCAAACCTTTTTCTTTTCTAATCTTGGTACGAGTTCCGTTATATCCATACTAAAATATCCGGATTAAGGCAGGGTTAACCGTTGAGATTTACGTTCATGGAAAATTCCCGTTCTCACCGAGTTCAAGCCCTTTCTTTCTGGGTCAGTTTCTGCTTAGGTCATGAAAAATCAGGATCTGAACTAATGGGCAAAGCCGCTTACTGTACATATCTTGATACTAGAATGCGACCCGCGGCCGCGTTCCACTTTCAGGACACGAGGAAAGAAGGAAGGATAAGAAAGGGAAGAAGAAGAAGAAAAATGTATAAACTGCGTCTCTTTCGCTCAGAAAACTGGCATGCAGCAAAAGGCCAAAGGTTGTGAAGGGCACGGCGCACGCGCCGAACTATCAGCTGATCGGGCCTTGCACGCGCACACCTGGCTGTCACGCGCTGCACTGCTGCCCCAAGTCATGCACAATCGAACGTCTACCTGAACGCAACTGTACCACCAAACCGCAACACGTATGCAGCCGGCGAAACAGTGATCGATGGATCTTCTTGCGAGAAAACCATACAGCATAGATTCACTCTCCCCCCCCCCCCCCCCGCCCCCCATCCATCCCTTTACTCCCCCCACCCCACCCCCCCCAACGCCAGTCGTTGGAGATGTGTTCATGCTGCGAAAAGCGACCTTGAGTGCATTTCGTCACCGCTCACCATGCGTTTAGACTAAAAATAGATAGCTGACGTCAAGCTCCTGGTCACCACAGGAAACTTCGGAAAATGACAGTTCTTGGATCCACATGATCGTGAGTCAGGCAGTAAAAAGTAAAATATTTCAAATTGAAGCACACTGTTTCTCTTATGAACCTTTTTTCAGTTTTCTATTAACATACAAAGTAAGCCGACAAAAGCAGTTAATTAATGGTAATATTATGCAGATGACCTCTAACAGCTGACCGATTTTTCGAGTTACTCCCCTTGACTCCGACCGTATTTGTTGCCTCGTCAGCTGATGTACAAAACTGCTCAAAGTTCACAATGGTAAATGCTAAAATTTAAATTTCCCTGCCAATACATTTCTAACCCTCTCAAAAACGACTGCACACCATGCAACATGCAGTGCCCAGCGCGAGATTTGCAGTGCGCGTGCAGCTGACCGAAAAACCGCAGAGCCACTCGCACCGTGCGTGAACACCCGTCATCACTGGCAAGCGTGCACAGCTGATCGCATTGTGAAAATAGGTCAACAGCGACTTACCGTGGTTCCTGCGCACTTTTCGTCGTCGCCGTGTAGATCCCTGGAAGCTGTACTGTCAGCCCCATCACCCTCGACATCGACTTCGGAATCCCAGTGTGAATCACTGGAAGATTCGTAGTCGGACAACTCCAAGCGTCGAGAGTTGAGACTCGACAAAACTTCCACCGCTCTCGCCGCGAGCTCTTTGTCCACAGTCTCTCCCGAACTATGTCGAGATCTGGGTGGGCTGAACAACTTTTCAGAAATCACACGCACCATTGTGAAATAATCAGGTTGGGAAAACAGTTAGCAAGTCGTAGGTTTTGTGTAAAATAAAGTCAAGGAGGCTCTCAGTTTAATATTTTTTCTGTCTTCAGTTGCCACGAGTTCTTGCGTTGTACTCTATCTCTCACTACGGTTCCCGTCGTAGTGCTCCTCACCGGCTTTCCTCCCGCACAGCTGATCTTCAGTCAGCTGGGCACTTTATGTACAACAGGGCTCTTTGATTCGATTGGCTGCCGGTTGCTCGACCCTGACCTTATGAATATGAACGAGCCGGCATTCTGTGTCGGGCCGCCTCGTTTGCCGGAGTTTGCTGATGATGAAATGACTTTTCGTCGTTGCTGGTCGTCGTGTGTTGACTGGGCCGTGGGATATTTTTAGTCCTGACTGAATCTTTCCGCGTTTCTTTGTCCCAAAACGCAGTTCTTGTACATTTCAATTCTTGTCATCACGCGAACTTTCCTGTCGGCTAAATTTAGAAAATGGCGTCAGCTCCCGGAATCGAGGACGCGAGGGCAGTGACAAGATCAGTCTATGTCAACTGTGCGTGGGCTGCCGGTTTCCTACTGCACACGTCCGGTTGATCAGAATGGTAGATCTGCTATCGGCACACCGCTTCCCGGAGTCGACTGCTGCAGTACCACTTTCAACCATCCTTCAGAATTTAAACTGATCGTTGACTACATATTTCGTGGTTCGCGACAGTATCTGGCATCTTCAGTGCAGGCAGGCGTCATTCACATCATTTCCTGATTTTTACCTTTTTGGCCCAAGATTATTTTATGCTGACATGTCACATGTGTCATCATGCATGGAGCCTACTCTCAGCGCAGAAAAGAGCGTGAGAATGATCACACACACACACGCGCGCGCGCGTGCTTTCACACACATACACTACAGGTCTCGTGCCTGTGCCACACAACAAATCCCTTCAATACGCTCCCCACCCACCCCCACACACTGATTCATACTTCTTTTACGCAAACACACACACTCTCTCTCTCTTCTCTCACAACCACACACGCACACACACACACACTCTCTCTCACACACACACACAACCACACACGCACACACACACAAACAGTGTTCTCTGACACCGAACACACACACACACAATGCTCATGCACACACACACACACACACTCACACACACACTCACACTCAGCACACAGAGACGCACGCTCACACACACACACACTGACACACACACACACACACACCGGCACAGACCGCACATACGTACACTGACTCCCCCCCCCCCCCCACTTTTGCCCCGCCTCCCTTCCCCTCCACACAAAACCGACTTAGTGACCTAGTTTTGCCGCCATAGAAAATAAGCCAAAGGGCCGTGATAATAATATCATTGAAATTACTTGTAAGCTGATGTAAGCTTTAGTCGGAACTGCCTCAATACATTCGTACCAATAATAGAAACAGCCAACGCATGCCACACAAGTCAGTCATATCGGAAACAAGAAAACTGACAAGTGAGTCTGTGATTGCCAGCAACAAGACATCCATTATAAATGTTGAACCTGACTTACTGGGGAAACCAGTTTGTCAGCCACTGCAGTAATAATAGCAACTCCCAGATCAATTTGACGTTCGTATAAAGCACAGTTTCTCTGTCTCTCTGGTTCGTCAGTCTGTACGTCTCAGTTCAAGTAGATATATATACTCTTCGCCGTGCACGTAAGTGTCGTGTGTTGTGACGGACGACTGAGCGCGTGCACAGCCGCGTGTAGGACATGCACACCTGAATGCATGCACACACCGAACACACATACAAACACACAGTAATTCGCATTTGTAATTATACTGATTTACATACCAACGGTGCACACACACACACACACTGACACGGATGCACGCATGCGCGCACACACATACATACACATTCACACACACACGCACATGCACACACACATACACATACACATTCACACACACACGCACACGCGCACACACACACATTCACACACACACATATACACACACATACACACACACATGCACACACACACATACATTCACACACACACACATACACATTCACACACACACATACACACACACACACACACACACACACACACACACAATCGTTAGTGTCAGTCCACCTCTCTCTCAGTCTGGACTGCTTGATCTTTATCTCACTTTATCTGGTGCTCGCGCATCAACATGATGATGAAAGAGAGAGAGAGAGAAGGTGAAGAGGGAGAGAGACAGAGAGACCGACAAACGGACACACAGACAGAGGGACACACACACACACACACACACACACACACACACACACACACACACACAGATACGGAGAGAGAGAGGGGGTTGAGGGAGAGAGAGAGAGAGGGAGACACACACACACACACACAGAGGGAGAGACAGAGACAGAGAGAGAGAGAAAGAGAGCATTCCGTCACGTACGCCAACTCCACCCGGACCTCGGAAAGCAGTGAGGTGATGTGACCTAATTCAGCACGGGGGGGGGGGGGGGGGGGGGTGGAGGGGGGGGGACAAACAATTCTCTTGCCTGGCTGAGAGGGAGGAAGGGGGGGGGGGGGGGGGGTCGTCATTCCGGCCAGCTTCTAATCGGTCCTCCCCGAGCCACTGTAGTGTCGGCGGGAGTGTCGCTGACGACTGTTTTTGGTTTTGTTGTTTGCCCTCCCGTTGCCAGGCAACCCGGAGGTTACAGTTATGGACTACAAACAAGCGCATAACGTCAGGTGGTGGTGGTGGTAGTGGTGGTGGTGGTGGTGGCCATGGGTTGTTTCGTATCTTTGGCTTTCGTTGTACATACAGACACCCAGTTCGGGTGTGGACGAATTGATGTCCACACATCTCTTGAAAGTTAGAGAGCGCGTTTTGCTCATGTGGGTAGTCTTATCATGTCATTCAGCTAGAATAGAATAGAATAGAATATGTCTTCATTACCAAATGTACCGTGGTCACAAGGAATATTTAAGGGGTGTGTGTGGGTGGGGGGGGGGGGTGGGGGGGGATAGTACATAACAAGGTACGAACATAAGTCGAAAATCATACACACAGATACAGTAGAAATTAGGATACATACAAGTGCATATCAATATAAAAACCTGTGCATACTCACACATGCACGCACTGCACACACACCCACTCTCTTTCTCTCTCTCTCTCTCTCTCTCTCTCTCTCTCTCTCTCACACACACACACACACACACCACACACACACACACACACACACACACACACACACGCACACACACGTTTGAACAGAAGCCACATATTACATGTGGATGGGGCTGATGACTAGATCTTGAGGTAGATGGTTAATTGTCGATTGCACAATTCTATTTATCGTTGCACTGCACTGCAGATCATCTTGCTCTGTCTTGGGCTGTTCTCTTGGCTTCACCCCAGGTCATGCTGGTGGACTGGAGTTCTGCCTGTAGAGTTCTTCTCCAGGTGGTGACTGGTCGTCCCCTCTTCTTCCGCTTCCCCTGTGGGTTCCAGTCCAAGGCGTGGCATGGAATGTGGGCCTGTCCTCTACGCAGGGTGTGTCCAACCCAACCCCACTTCCTCATCTGGATACTCTTGGTGGTTTGGTCTGGCTTCGTCCGGCGCATGAATTCCTCGTTGGAGATTCGCTCCGGCCATCTGATGCGGAGGATAAGACAACTAGGCTGTGCTTTTTTTTTCTTTTTTTTTTTTTTTGCTACAGGAATGATTGTTAATTTCTTAAAGCAGTGTGGCACCACACAAGACTGAAGGGGCATGCACACAAGTAAATAAAAGGTACACTGGAACAAACCCAAACATTCATATATGAATTTTGCAAGTTAGGGTTGTACGGGGTCGTAATTACAACATTGACTCACAGTAATATTATCATCAAATGTTGTGAATTCAGACTTTATATCTGTTTAGAAAAGTTATCGTAAGAATTTATATGTAATACATTTGTCTAGAAAATGATATTCATCTTCCAATACATCACATGTTTTGCATTTTCTTGCATGTTTTTGGGTTTTTTTTTTCCCTGAATGGCCGATTTCCACATGTTACTCGTAGCATCATGGGCAAGATCGTTATACACGGGTGTTCTCTCAGTGACAACGGGGTACATGTAAATGCTGTCAACCGTACTGAACCCCCTGGTATGGTGGTATGGGCACTGATCGCGGTCAGCGTGCCGAAAGTGTTGGAACTTTTAACGAATCACAATCTTCTTCTTCTTCGTCGTCGTTCGTGGACTGCAACTCCCACGTTCACTCGTACGTACACGAGTGGGCTTTTACGTGTATGACCGTTTTTACCCCGTCATGTAGGCAGCTATACTCCGCTTTCGGGGGTGTGCATGGTGGGTATGTTCTTGTTTCCATAACCCACCGAACGCTGACATGGATTACAGGGTCTTTAACGTTACGTATTTTGATCTTCTGCTTGCTGTATACACACGAAGGTTCATGCACGAAACAGGTATGCACATAATTATGCTGACTTGGGAGATCGGGAAAAATCTCCACCCTTTACCCACCCGGCGCCGTCACCGTGATGACTCGAACCCGGGACCCTCAGATTGAAAGTCCAACGCTTTAACCCACTCGGCTATTGCACCCGTCGAATGAGAGTCTGAGTTCGATAAGAACAATGGAGAAATGTGACTGAGGGGTGGTCCTGTACTATGATGTTTGACAGACACTTTTTTTTCCCTTCGTCAGTGAAAATGTGGTGTGCAGCGTTTGGCAGTTAATGTGGCAGGCCTATCTTCTTTCCTGTATGCACTCGACTTAACGAATCCTGCAGTAGATTTTACAGTCGTTTAACTCACTCAGTACGGCCAGTCCTCTCTTCTCCTCTACACAGACCCCTCGGATGTCCAGTGGGTGTCTGAATGACCCAACCTTTAGCTTCCATCGTAAGAATTGTGGTATTCTTTGTCAACATTCACCTCTTCAGTATAAGAGCCTTCCTCTTGCAATATTTTGATGATGGTAATTGGGGTGAAATGCTGTTAACGTCGTCTCTTTCGCCGTTCGTATGAAGAGAGTTAAATGTAAGCAACACCATCTGCGTTGTACTAGTAGGTCAGCCTCTGTCGCCGTAGTTCGTGGTTTCGGTAATGGTAGATTTAAGAATGTCCACGGTGTATATTTCAATCCTTTCACTGCCAAACTCGCATTTATGCAGCAGCTAGGTAGAGGACCCATGTCACTAAAGGGTGACTAAAGGTCTGTTATCCATTAACCTACTGCTCTATATATTCGGTGGTAGGATAGGTCATATTTTCTACACATCACAGGGGGGAATCCCCAGCTATTCTAAGACACCATATATTTTATTTTCTGTGCTAATAGCACAAGGGAATTTTGCACTCCAAATTGACTGGCAGTGAAAGGGTTAAGGGTCGTCGACAGGGTCGTTGTATGGAGTTTTCACTGATAGAGGAGGAGTAGTAGTAGACTGCGAGATGGGGAGCGTGTCGATACTCCCCCGTGCAGAAAGCATTAACAGTTACAAATATATACATTCATCTGTATTTGACTGGGTTTTTTTTATCTTTGTGAGAGGGACTATTGACACAGGGGAGTATCGACACGGGGGAGTATCGACACGGGGGAGTATTGACACGGGGGAGTATCGACACGGGGGAGTATCGACGCGGGGTAGTATCGACACGGGGGAGTATCGACACGGGGGAGTATTGACACGGGGGAGTATCGACACGGGGGAGTATCGACACGGGGGAGTATCGACACGGGGGAGTATCGCACGGGGAGTATCGACACGGGGGAGTATCGACACGGGGGAGTATTGACACGGGGGAGTATCGACACGGGGGAGTATCGACGCGGGGTAGTATCGACACGGGGGAGTATCGACACGGGGGAGTATTGACACGGGGGAGTATCGACACGGGGGAGTATCGACACGGGGGAGTATCGACACGGGGGAGTATCGACACGGGGGAGTATTGACACGGGGGAGTATCGACACGGGGGAGTATCGACGCGGGGTAGTATCGACACGGGGGAGTATCGACACGGGGGAGTATTGACACGGGGGAGTATCGACACGGGGGAGTATCGACACGGGGGAGTATCGACACGGGGGAGTATCGACACGGGGGAATATCGACACGGGGGAGTATTGACGCGGGGGAGTATCGACACGGGAGAGTATTGACGCGGGGAGTATCGACACGGGGGAGTATCGACACGGGGGGTTATCGACACGGGAGAGTATTGACGCGGGGAGTATCGACACGGGGGAGTATCGACACGGGGGAGTATTGACGCGGGGGAGTATCGACACGGGAGAGTATTGACGCGGGGAGTATCGACACGGGGGAGTATCGACACGGGGGGTTATCGACACGGGAGAGTATTGACACGGGGGAGTATCGACACGGGGGAGTATCGACACGGGGGAGTATTGACACGGGGGAGTATCGACACGGGGGGTTATCGACACGGGAGAGTATTGACGCGGGGAGTATCGACACGGGGGAGTATTGACACGGGGGAGTATCGACACGGGGGAGTATTGACACGGGGGAGTATCGACACGGGGGAGTATTGACACGGGGGAGTATCGACACGGGGGAGTATCGACACGGGGGAGTATTGACACGGGGGAGTATCGACACGGGGGAGTATCGACACGGGGGAGTATCGACACGGGGGAGTATTGACACGGGGGAGTATCGACACGGGGGAGTATTGACACGGGGGAGTATCGACACGGGGGAGTATCGACACGGGGGAGTATTGACGCGGGGGAGTATTGACGCGGGGGAGTATTGACACGGGGGAGTATTGACGCGGGGGAGTATTGACGCGGGGGAGTATCGACACGGGGGAGTATCGACGCGGGGGAGTATTGACGCGGGGGAGTATTGACACGGGGGAGTATTGACGCGGGGGAGTATTGACACGGGGGAGTATTGACGCGGGGGAGTATCGACACGGGGGAGTATCGGGCTGACCCCGTCGCAGTCGTGGTAGTGTGGGGACTGGCATTTGACTGTCTAGGCCTCACGGCCCTTTTTTAAAAATTTTTTTTATGTCCCCTTCAATATCGGATTGTGAGTTCTTCCGTGGCTGGGGCTGTTCCCTGTCCGTGTCAGGGTCACCGGCTTTAATATAATATAATATTATTATGAGGTGAGGGAGAGGTGGGGGGGGGGGGGGATGGTCAATATAATATTATTATGAGGTGGGGGAGAGGTGGTGAGGAGGAGGAATGGTCAATATAATATTATTATGAGGTGGGGGAGAGGTGGTGAGGAGGAGGAATGGTCAATATAATATTATTATGAGGTGGGGGGAGAGGTGGGGGGGAGGGATGGTCAATATAATATTATTATGAGGTGGGGGAGAGGAGGGGGGAGGAGGGATGGTCAATATAATAATATTATGAGGTGGGGGGAGAGGTGGGGGCGGGGATGGTCAATATAATATTATTATGAGGTGGGGGAGAGGAGGGGGGAGGAGGGATGGTCAATATAATAATATTATGAGGTGGGGGGAGAGGTGGGGGCGGGGGGAGGGATGGTCAATATAATATTATTATGAGGTGGGGGGAGGGGTGGGGGGAGGAGGGATGGTCAATATAATATTATTATGAGGTGGGGGAGAGGTGGGGGGGAGGGATGGTCAATATAATATTATTATGAGGTGGGGGGAGGAGGGGGGGAGGAATGGTCAATATAATATTATTATGAGGTGGGGGGAGGAGGGGGGGAGGGATGGTCAATATAATATTATTATGAGGTGGGGGGAGGAGGGGGGGGAGGGATGGTCAATATAATATTATTATGAGGTGGGGGAGAGGTGTGTGTGGGGGGAGGGATGGTCAATATAATATTATTATGAGGTGGGGGAGAGATGTGGGGGGGGAGGAGGAATGGTCAATATAATATTATAATATTATTATGAGGTGGGGAGGAGGGAGGGTCGATATAATATTATTATGAGGTGGGAGGGAGGTGGGGGGGGAGGGATGGTCAATATAATATTATAATATCATTATGAGGTGTGGAGGGGGTGGGGGGGACGGGGGGGGGGGGGGGGTGAGGGGCGAAGCGTCGCTAAGAGAACTGATAACACACCTGACATTCCTCCCTAGAAATCTGTTGCCAGACAGAAAAGCTTTCCAGCCGACGAGTGATGACGTCACGTCCTCAGTCTTCTGAACCGTAATCATCGTTTTCCATATATATATATATTTGTATTTGTATTTCTTCTTATCACAACAGATTTCTCT
>NC_134879.1:23035701-23045701 GCF_041734735.1 Babylonia areolata
TATATTTTTATTTTATTTAATTAATTATTTATTTATTTTATTGTATTTTATTTTATTTTATTTATTTATTTATTTATTTATATTTTATTTTATTATTATTATTTTTTTAAATTAATTAATTAATTTTTTTATTCTTTTTTTTTCTCAAGGCCTAACTAAGCGCATTGGGTTACGCTGCTGGTCAGGCATCTGCTTGGCAGATGTGGTGTAGCGTATATGGATTTGTCCGAACGCAGTGAAGCTGAAACTGAAACTGAAATTGTCATCAATGTCAATGTACGTATGATCTTCTGTACATCAGTGGATGAATATAGATAGATAGCTGGATGTATCTGGTTGGTAATGTGTGTGTGTGTGTGTGTGTGTGTGTGTGTGTGTGTGTGTGTGTGTGTGTGTGTGTTGAATATCTGTGTGTGTGTGTATGTGTGTGTATGTCTGTCCCTCCATCCATGTATTCTATTCAGTTCATGTTCAACTTTCATTACTTTCATAATATCGTCATGCTTACTTCTGTCTGTTCCTATATATTTTTTTGTTTCTGTCTGTCTGGCTTCAAGTAAGATTTCCTCTCTCTCTCTCTCTGTCTTTCTCCCACTCTGTCTCTCTCCCCTTTCTCTCCGTCTCAAACTCTCTCTCTCTCTCTCTCACACACACACACACACACACACACACACGCGCGCGCGCGCGCGCGCACGCGCTCTTTCTTTCTTTCTCTCTCTTTGCATATATATATTTTGGGGGGCTGGGTGGGTGGGTGGGTGGGTGGGGTTGAGGGGACGGGGAGGCTTTCTCCAGTCTCTGTCTCATCCCCTCTCTCTCTCTTTCAATCTCTTTATCAACCACCACCACCCCACCCCTCCCCACCCTCTCCCTCTCCCTCTTTCACGTCAACCAATTTAACAGTTGGGATGTGTGAACTGTGAAATGAAAGCGCTGCCACTGAATGCACAGAGAGAGAGAGAGAGAGAGAGAGAGAGAGAGAGAGAGAGAGAGAGACAGAGACAGAGAGAGAGAGACAGAGAGAGACAGAAGAGAAGTCAGTGAAAAGGATGTGCACTGAGACCGGATAGAAGAGAAGAGAAGTGAACTGAAGGAAGGGGGGACAGAGGGAGTGGTGGAGCCACTTGCTGCACGTGCCAGTCAGGTTGTTGCTAGCAGCAGAGCAGACAGAAGAGAGGAAAGTTCCCACAGAACCGGTGCCAGAAGAAAGAGTTGGCACCGCTCGCCGACCGACCGGCTTCCTTGTGCTGTTGTTTTATTTGTCAAAGCCTGACGGTAACAGGTATAGGTGTGCCAGGTCAGTTCTTCTCTGGTGGTACGGGGTACCCTCACGGAAAGAACAAATGAAAATCGTACAGCGGCTAAATTGTTTGGCAGTCGGGGCTGAGGGCTGAACGGCGAACAGTCATTTCATTTGTTTGTTTGTTTGTTATTTGATGTTAGCACGTTTTAACCCGCTGTTTAGTAATGAAACCTTTTTTTTGCGGGCCTCCAGAAATTACGGAACACGTGTTTAACCAGTTTCAAATGTTAACATTTTTTGGGGGGAAAAAGTTATATATTTCAAACTGTTCTTTATTAAAAGTTAGCTAGCTATGTGTTAAATAGTCCTGTTGGTTGTTTATTGTAGGTCCCCACATGAACCTCTTTTCAAATAATAATCTACAGAAGTAGTCCTTACAATATTTGATTATTGATTTTTTTTTTTTTTTGGTCCTAATCCCGCTTCCCCCGTCCCGCCTCTCACACACCCCTTCCAATATTATGTTTTTTCTTTCTCCAATCACTGACACTCACCCTCTTCATTTTAGATTTTGTACTCTATCTTTTCCACATTCTGTTCTGTGTGTGTGTGTGTGTGTGTGTGTGTGTGTGTGTGTGTGTGTGTGTGTGTGTGGGTCTGTCTGTCTGTCTGTCTGTCTGTCTGTCTGTCTTTCTGTTCCTTTCTTAGTCCCCTCCCTCTTGCCCCCCCCCCTTCCCTCCACCTCAACCGCCCCTTTTTCATTCGAATATACAGAAATGTCGATTTCTAATTAATAATAACAATCATCATTATGATAGAAATGATAATAATCCAAATGATAATAATATTATCATTTATTTTCAGTCTAATATCATCATCTTAGATGAACAGACTATAAATAAATAAACGAACGATGTTACCTATTTTATGTTGTTGTTGTTGTTGTTGTTGCTGTGGTGGTGGTGATCGCCTAGAGGTAACGCGTCCGCTTAGGAAGCCAGAGAATCTGAGCGCGCTGATTCGAATCACGGCTCAGCCGCCGATATTTTCTATCCCCCCACCCCCACCCCACCCCCACCCCCCACTTGACCTTGCGTGGTGGTCTGGACGCTAGTCATTCGGATGAGACAATAAACCGAGGTCCCGTGTGCAGCATGCACTTAGCGCACGTAAAAGAACTCACGGCATCGAAAGGGTTGTTCCTGG
This sequence comes from Babylonia areolata, assembly GCF_041734735.1. Taxonomy (NCBI): domain Eukaryota; kingdom Metazoa; phylum Mollusca; class Gastropoda; order Neogastropoda; family Buccinidae; genus Babylonia; species Babylonia areolata. The sequence goes on from NC_134879.1 coordinate 23,038,151, forward strand.
CAAAATTCTGTGGAAAACTCCACTAGCTGATAGGAAAAACAGATAAAACTGCACACAGGAAAAAAAATACAAAAACAAGGGTGGCGCTGTAGTGTAGCGACGCGCTCTCCCTGGGGAGAGCAGCCTGAATTTCACACAGAGAAATCTGTTGTGAGAAAAAAAAAGAAATACAGAATACAGAATCTTCTCATGCCTGTTCTGCGGGTGGGTTTTTTTGTGTGTTTTTAAATTTTTTTTATTTTTTTGTTACTTCTTCGTGGTAACCTCTTTTCCTCTTTCCACTTCTCAGTGTCTCTTCAGTGTATCTATCTTTCTGTCTTTGAAGTGTGTGTGTGTGTGTGTGTGTGTGTGTGTGTGTGTGTGTGTGTGTGTGTGTGTGTGTGTGTGTGTGTGTGCGGGTTCGCCGGCGCGCGCGCGTGTGTTTGGACGTATATTTGTTTGTGTGTGTGTGGCTACATCGCTACCTCGGTGTGTGTGTGTGTGTGTGTGTGTGTGTGTGTGTGTGTGTGTGTGTGTGTGTGTGAGTGAGTTAGAGAGAGACAGAGAGAGACAGAGACAGAGACAGAGACCCGGAGAGAGAGAGAGAGAGAGAGAGAGAGAGAGAGAGGGAGTGCCAGCGTTCTTTGCTTCTCTCCAGACATTTCTCTCACACTGTGGCATGCCTGCCTGTGGAAAACACGCCAGGTGGGTGGCAGCAGAAACACCAGTCGGGTGATGAAGTGGGAACGATGACGTTAGCTTCCAACAAGGACAGTAAAACGACATCAACAGTCATAACAACAACAACAAAAACATCATCATCAACAGCAACAACAGTTTCAGTTTCAGTTTCAGTAGCTCAAGGAGGCGTCACTGCGTTCGGACAAATCCATATACGCTACGCTACACCACATCTGCCAAGCAGATGCCTGACCAGCAGCGTAAACAAACGCGCTTAGTCAGGCCTTGAAAAAGAGAAAAAAGAAAAAAGGTGAATAAATAATAGATAAGTGTACATAAATAAATAAATAAATAATAATAATAATATAAACAAATGTAGTAGTAGTAGTAATAATAATAATAAATAAATAAATAAATAAATAAGACAACAATGATGATACATAAGCAAATAAATGTAAAACATGAAGACACACATTCACACATACACCCACACATGCATAACAGATATGCACCAAACATGCAGTTTCACAGATATGAAAGCAGCAGCAGCAACAACAACAACAACAACAACAACAAAAACATCATCATCAACAACAACAACAACAGTCACAAAGTGAACAGCAGCAGCACATAACACGAAACGTCAGCATCAGTCTCCTTCCCTGACAGTACATCAAGACGGGTGCGTATCGTTGTGCCGCCGACCCGCTATGCCGCCGACCCGTTGTGCCGACCCGTTTACGGATTGTCTTTTGTCACAAAAAAGTGTGTTTGGGACAAACATTGGTTGTTATGATCTTTTATTTCTTTTTGAGTGTGATTGGGTATGTGTCTGTGTGTGTATGTGTGTGTGTGTGTGTGTGTGTGTGTGAGAGAGAGAGAGAGAGAGAGAGAGAGAGAGAGAGAGATTGTTTGACAATGGGTCTGCGGTAATATGATTTTATTCCCTTTCGGTTCCAGGGCATTTTACATTTGCAGTACATTGGAAGATTGTTTCCGCCATTTCCTTGTTTTGGGCTATAGATACTAGTGGAGAAATGATCTGTACAAGAAACTTTCCTTTAAAATTCGTTTCTAGCACACTTTTTTCTTTTTGCTTGTTATTGGTTTTGTTTCTCATTAAAAATGTAGAAAATTGAAAGTATTACATTTGTCCTGAATACATATTTTTTATCATTTAGTTTGCATTTGCACGAGCCCGCCTCTAAATGGCGAGTTTTAGTGTCATTCAGTGTTTACATCATAATATACGTCATTTGTGAAAACTGCTACTGTCATATATCACTTTTCACGCGCATGTGATGAAAAGCGAAAGGGAATAAAGCGGGATAGCGGCATAGCGGGTCGGCGGCATAGCGGGACGGCGGCATAACGGGTACCCCCCCCATCAATCAAGACTTAACAGCGTTTCACCCCAATTACCATCATCAAAATATTGCAAGCGGAAGGCTCTTATACTGAAGAGGTGAATGTTGACAAAGAATACCACAATTCTGACGACGGAAGCTAAAGGTTGGGTATATATGTATATATATAGATAGATAGATAAATAAACAGATATCTGTCAGTTCATTCATTCATTCATTCAGCTGCCTTATAGTTTCAATTACAACATGATATATATAATACATGTGTTCGTAAATACATAATGTATGTAGCCTATGTTTACGTGGAGTTTTCTGTTATAAATATATATCTGTCAATTTATTCATACAGCTGCCTAATAGTTTCAATAACAACACGATATGATTATATTATACATGTGTCCGTAAATACACAATGTATGTATGTCTACGTGGGTTTTTCTGTTATGAATAGATATCTGTCAATTTATTCATACAGCTGCCATATAATTATATAGTTTCAATAACAACATAATATATATTATATATTGCGCATGTGTTCGTCAATTACACAATGTATGTTTACGTGGGGTTTTCTGTCACGAACACATGATATACATATATATGTATGTATGTATATCTGTCAATTTATTCATACAGCTGCCTTCGCTTTACCCAGTAGACTGCAGACTAACCACGTGTGAGTGTTTTTGCTTTCTGGGTGTCCATCTGGCTGCTTGGTAAAAAAAAAAAAAAAAAAAAAAAAAAGTCGGGAGGTTGGGTGGGGGGTGAGGGGGGGGGGGGGTAGGGTGGGGGTGGTGGGGGGGTAGGATGAGGGCCGTGAGGGTGTTTGGAGGGGTGGGGGGGTGGGAGGAGGGTGGGGGGAGGGTACGAGAGGGAGCACAACAACCGTCTGTTGTTCCATCGTTATGTTTCCTTCAACTGTAAAAGCCGTCTGCAGAATAACATCAGTCACGGCACATATTAACAAACAACATGCGCAGGTGCATGCACACACATAACTGAAAACACACATGCGCACATACATTCATTAAAAAAAGAAAAAAAACACCTGTGTCTCTGTATATCAATGTTCTAAATAATTATGTCTGTGCAAATCAGCGTTTCTGACTGAAAACTTAACAAAATACGAACAGTGACAAAAGCAGAAATGAAAGTTCATTAGAGTTAAGGTTTTAGAAAGTATATTCAAAACACGATTCAAATTAAGATACCAACAACATCAACAACAACAACAACACAATAATGATAATGATAATAGTGATAATTACTGTGACGTTAAACTAGGACAACATGTTAATTTCAGTTGTTCGACGAGATCATTTTAAACACGTAACTGCTCTCGCTATACATCTCATACAAATTCATTATGTGCTCCATTCAATTAACGAAGAAGAGCAGGGCGAATGTTATTATGCTGTTTGTTAAGTCTCATGCAATGCAAAAATAGTCGTCTCTGTTGAAGTGAGAGAGAGAGAGAGGGAGGGGTGGGGGGAGAGAGAGAGAGAGAGAAAGAGAGAGACTGAGGGAGAGAGACTGAGAGAAAGGGAGAGAGAGAGAGTGTGGGACAGAGAGAGAGAGAGAGAGAGAAAGGGAGAGACAGAGAGGGGCAGAAAGAGAGAGACTGAGAGAGAGAGGATGAGAGAGAGTGAGACACAGACAGAGGATGAGAGAGTGTGTGTGAGAGAGAGAATGAGAGTGAGACTGAGAGAGAAAGAGAGAGAGAGAGAGAGAGAGAGAGAGAGAGAGAATTGAAACTGATATTGGAATGGTTTATTCACAACCAGGCCGCAGCCCCAAGTGAAGGGGGTATACGTAAACATAATACAACTGAATGAAAATACATAAACGAGTAAGCATTAATACAGACAACAAAAATACATTGTATCCGTGTAAATATATAGACTGCAAAAAGCACATTATCACTGTTTTACGAAATAGCAATTTCTCTTAAAATGGAAGCCTTATAATTATAAGAATACCGAAAATGATGTACGTCATTGATATTGCTTGACGACATTAACAAATTCAACTTGCACACACACACACAGAGACACACAGAGAGAGACGCGCGCGCGCGCGCGCGCACACACACACACACACACACACACACACACAGACTGAGAGAGAAATGAACAAGTTTGCCACAGTGCCTGTGTCAGATGGCATAAAAAAAAATCAAAGAAACATGCTAGTGCCTGTATGCCATGTGTGTGTGTGTGTGTGTGTGTGTGTGTGTGTGTGTGTGTGTGTGTGTGTGAGAGTGAGTGGGCAGGGGAATGAGGTAGGGGAATTATAATGGGCGTTTGTGTGCATGCATGGATGTATGTAGAGAGAGGGTGGGGGAGAAACGTATGTGAGTATGTGGGTGCGTTAGAATATTTTTTGGAGATAATGATATTAATGAAATTTGGTACCTTGATTTGTTAAATATGTTTGTTTTTGGTTTGTTTTTTTTGTTTTTTGGTTTTGTTTTTTTATAAATCATACCTTCCTCAAATCAGAATTTCCTTGTGTTGCTCAGTTAATATTTTATTCAAATGGTTGCGAAAATGTCAGTACAACAAACAGTTAATCTGACAATAAATGGTTTCAGTCAGTCAGTGTGTGTGTGTGTGTGTGTGTGTGTGTGTGCGTGCGTGTACGTGCGTGCGTGTGGTTGTTGTTTTGTTTTGAGTTATGTATATTTTTTCCATCTGTTACGTATCTCTACTAACACCATGCTTTCATTTGATTAAATATTGTATAGTGTAGACCCTATTCAGGGCAGGGACTGGATGTAAAAAAAAAAAAAAAAAAAAAAAGCACACCAGTGCTTACCTATTATCCTCGAAATAAAGAATTTGTCTTGTCTTGTCTTGTCTTGTCTTGTCTGCTGTTACTGAAACAGCCAGATCATGACAGAAGCAAAATGAATTCATTTATCCATTCGTCCATAATGATGGAGTCTCCTCCCGTCGGACCGACGGATGAGTAGGCAGGCAGGCTTATCCTGTCGGTGTGTCGTTCACTCTCTTTGTTACATTCGTGATAAAATATGTTCAATAAATATATCCATTGATTTCAGTTTCCCACCTCATCCCTCTCCTCGCCCACCCCCCTCCCCCCAAGAAAAAAAGAATAAATTAAGAAGAAAAAAAAAAGAAAAGAAAAAAAAAGAAAGCTAGCCAACAGAAAAATACGAGAGCGTCTTGAAAACTGAACACGCAGAAATCTCTTTTTTTTCAGAAACTCAAGCCAACACATGGAAAGCAGAAAAGTTATGGTACTCGTGTTGGGCGTTTCTTGGCAACGTTTTTTTCGTTTTTTGTTTTTGTTTTTTTTGTTTTTTTTTAAACCTCTTTTCAAACGTTGCAACCACCCCCCACACACCCCTCCTAAAAAAAATAATACAAAAATTAAAAAAAAGGTAGGAGAGTTAGTTCAACTACAGGTGACAATGTTCTAATGTAAAAGTACAGCGATTGTCCAAACTACACGAACTCTAAAACAGTGCAGTGGAGTGACCCACATCAATTTCTCTCGCTACTTGGATGGTTCTTCCTGCTTCATACATCGTCCTGATGTTCCATGTGGCTACTCACGTTGTTGTCCTGGGTGTCAGAAGGGGAGTCAGCCTTGCAGCTTCCTTTCGGCTTTCACTGCACCGCGTCATAAGTCTCCGGGATGGAGACCCTTCCTTGCCCAGGTGAATGTTCTGGTTCTTTGTCGTCGATGCTTCTGTAACTGGTCTTTTTTTACAGGCAGGGTAGTTAACCGTACTCAAACCCCTTTATCCTCCGGGCGAGGTGGTCCTGCCTTAGTCGCCTCTTACGACATGCATGGCAGGGCAGTGGGTCTATTCTATCGGTGCCCAACCCACAGGGCACTTCTGTCCGTTACACGACCAACATCGACTTGCCGATGACTCTGTCGTGGTTCACGCATGCTGGGTATTTTCGTGTCTCCATAATGACCCCCCCGAACACTGACATGGGTTACAGGATCTTTAACGTGCGTATTTGATCTTCTGCGTGCGTACACACACGAAGGGGGTTCAGGCACTAAGCAGGTCTGCACATAATAATTATGTTGACCTGGGAGATCGGGAAAAAATCTCCACCCTTTAACACACCAGTCGCCGTTACCGTGATTCGAACCCGGGACCCTCAGATTGAAAGTCCAACGCTTAAACCACTCGGCTATTGCGCCCGTCATCACGCCACGGTTACATTGCAATACGCATCGGAAGAAGAACATTTTGTTTATCTATTTATTGTTTGTTGTAATATCTATCGAAACTATTTATTCATTTATTCGTTTTCTTACTCCCTGTGCTGAAGAGCGCCAGTTCTCAAGGAAGTCAAACTCGTCGTTCAGACGTTGGCTAACGTTTAGCTTTTGATTGCACAAAATAACACACACACACACACACACACACACACACACACACACACACACACACACACACACACACAATGCGTTTAGCATTTTCCTTCTCAAAATGCAAAGCTAGCACGTGTCATATTTAGACTGTGCGCTGCTGGAGAAAAAAAAAAGAACTATCGTCAGTGTTCAAGAATACCCCGACCCCCCCCCCCCAACCCCCCGCTCCCCCCACCCGCCCCACCCACTTCTGTCTCACCTTCCCATGGATCCCATTCCCCACTCCACCCCATCCCCCCACCCCCCACCCATTCCCCACTCCACACTCCCCACCCCCACCCGCCCCACCCACTTCTGTCTCACCTTCCTATGGATCCCATTCCCCACTCCACCCCCCCCCCACCCGCCCCACCCACTTCTGTTTCACCTTCCCATGGATCCCATTCCCCACTCCACCCCATCCCCCCCCCCCACCCCCCATTCCCCACTCCACCCCCCCCCCCCACCCGCCCCACCCACTTCTGTTTCACCTTCCCATGGATCCCATTCCCCACTCCACCCCATCCCACCCCCCACCCCCCACCCGCCCCACCCACTTCTGTCTCACCTTCCCATGGATCCCATTCCCCACTCCACCCCCCCCACCACCATCCCCACCCATTCCCCACTCCACCCCCCCCCCCACCCCCCCCCCACCCCCACCCGCCCCACCTGTCTCACCTTCCCATGGATCCCATTCCCCACTCCACCCCATCCCCTCACCCCCCACCCCCCACACCCACTTCTCTCTCACCTTCCCATGGATCCCATTCCCCACTCCACCCCCCACCCCCACCCGCCCCACCTGTCTCACCTTCCATGGATCCCATTCCCCACTCCACCCCATCCCCCCATCCCCCACCCACCCCACCCACTTCTGTCTCACCTTCCCATGGATCCCATTCCCCCACTCCACCCCATCCACCCCACCCCCCACCCGCCCCACCCTCTTCTGTCTCACCTTCCCATGGATCCCATTCCCCACTCCACCCCATCCCCCCACCCCCACCCGCCCCACCCACTTCTGTCTCACCTTCCCATGGATCCCATTCCCCACTCCACCCACCCTCCCCACCCGCCCCACCCACTTCTGTCTCACCTTCCCATGATTAGATTGCACTAT